>NW_026889782.1:7392500-7467500 GCF_033153115.1 Saccostrea echinata | reverse complement strand
TGGCTGCAATCCATCAAGTTTTACAATCGAATGAAAAACGGTATGATTAATATTTTGATGTTTTATTATGCTGTACTAGCTTAGCTCATTAAATTGTAATTGAATTTCAAATAAATTTTGACTATTAATGTTACAAAAATTTGCACAAGTTTAGATCCATAAAATATCTTCACAGACTTGCTACCTTTTCTGAAAGTCGCCCGCGTGGCGCAGTGGTTAGAGCGTCTGCTCTAGAGTCGCGGAGTAAGGAGTTGATCCTTATGTCGCGGGTTCGAATCCCACTGTGGGACGTGGAGACCGGTCCTTCGGATGAGACCATATAAACCGAGGTCCCGTGTCGCAGTAGGTGCTGGCACGAAAAAGATCCCTCACTGCTCAATGGCCGTAAGTGCTGAGTATAGGACAAAATTTGCAGCTCTCCACCGGCATATGAGTGAAAAATTCTGGAGAGGGACGTTAAACAACATAGAAACAAAACCTTTTCTGAAAAACCGGGGGATGGGGTTGGGGTTAGGGGGGTGGGTAATAATCCATTTGGACAGTTCTAGTTGATATTTAATATAACTTTTTAAATTTAAATTTTTATATCTTTACAACAAATTGCAGAGTGTCATGTCTCAATTAGATGACAATTTTGTATTCTAAAGAATAAACATAATTTGTTTTGATGTTTTATTAGGCTGTGAGTTATAATTAATCTCTATACCACAGGAGACGTAACTAACAGTATAAGGAATGGAAAAAGCATTGAAATCTTTGTATCAAGGTTGACAAGATTTTTATGCACTCTAAACAGTGTTTTATATTGAGTATATTTTAAGCATTGATATTTTGATTTCGCTAAAAATTAGATCTTTTTGCAAGAAAAATAAATTATTGAAATCAAATGCTTTGAATGACTTTAAAGTCTGTTTGCTTTATTTTTTTTTGATTGTGTGTTTTTTTTTACGAATAGGTAGGTAGGTGTTTGAAAGACGCTGAACAGAAAAAAAATTGCAATGGCCCAAATCTTTCACGTTGGAGATTGGACAAAGTCCAGATTGACACTAGCCAGAAACTTAAAATCCAAGAAAGAATGTCTAGGAACAACAATATTCTGGCATTTCAAATACCTTCAGATAACTTCATGTTTCATGAACTTGTTTGTCAATAATTTACCTCGTTTTAGAAACTGTACATAAGTAGAGCATGCTCTTGCGTATCGAATCAACTGAGAGATATTAACCCCGTATGCAGGTGATGAAGGTATATTCATTTCTTTTTTAGAATGAGGAGGATTTGTGAGATTCCGTTTTTGTAATCGTGACACTCTCAGTATAATGGACACGCTTGGGAATGATTTAGAACCAAATCAGAGAAAACTGATGAAAGTTTCTCCCCTTACTCAGCTTTTGATAACCTTAAGATTTTGCTAAAGGAACATTTCAGCAAGTGAATGGGAATTTTTGTGGTATTTTACAGGCAACAATAAGCAAGGTTGTCAATAGAGTTCCACTTGTTTTGGCATCAAGGTATAGAGGTGTTACTCAGTTTTCCTCAGGGTAATAACCTACTTCAGGTACAGAGGGGTTTCATGGACATACACTACTAAGCCAGACAAGTACTGACATTTACTGATAAGTACTTTCCCTATTGTTCTCGCTCTCGAGGAGACTGCAGAGGTGTGACATTGATATTTGTTATTTACAAGGGGATTTATTTTCATTTTTCAAAAAATAAACTTTTATGACTGTATATGCCCCAGTGATCTTTTTAAAAAGCTCCTATGATCAGTTTACAGTAGAACTATTTAATTAGAAACTTCAAATCCCTTCAGAAAATAAGGAAATTATAAATTATTTTCGGTTACTTTTTTAGCGAAATACGGCGTTTTACATTGATCTTTTCCTCCTGATTATAAAGTACACCTGTTGTATATATATTGCGGAGGCCACAATATAGGTGAAAGTAGCTGGAACACCAGAGCACGTGTTACTCCATTTTATTCGAAACTGCACACAAAAGAATACACACAATTATGACGTAGTACACAACATCAATTATTATACAAGACAAACGGACATGCACAGTTCCCGGATTACATACACAACACTCCCCTCCCCCCTTTAAGATGAAAACTATTAATAAAACATATAAAAATAAAATGTTATCTTACTGAGTAAAGTTCGTTAATGTTTCAATGTATGATAAACATTTGACTAGAATAGAGAACAGATGCATAATACTTTAGCAATAGTAACACATGGCAAGATTAAGAACAAAAGTATAAAATGACTAGAAACAACTGAGACAGTCACATTAAATCTAATTCTTAAACAGTTAATAATTTGAACACATTTACAAGTCCAGTTTTTAGTTGGTTTACGGATCCGTTGCGGATAGCGACGTGGTGTATTTTCGGGCCTTGGCAACGGTACCTGTTGCTTAGTAACCAACGGTACTGGTATGTCTTTCAGTGGTGACTTGGCCGCTTTCTCAGGAACGGCCGGTGTTCCTGGTGTGACAATGTCCTTTGGTAAGGATACATCGGGCAAATACAAAGGTAATGGCGGTTCACTTATATCACCATGTAATTCTGCGTTTTTCATTTGATCAACGTGTCTTCTCCATGTTGAACCATTTACATCAACTTGATAAGACAATGGACCGGTCCTTGAAGTGATGTTTCCTTTAGTCCATCTTCTTCCTTCCCTGTAGTCACGGACTAGCACGGATTGACCATTTTCGAATTCGCGGATGTTAGGTCCGACATGTTTTGGCACTTCATGTTGCTTCTTGTGGACGACATCGGCGGTGTTTGGTTTCACAAGGTCAAGGCGAGAGCGGATGTTTCGACCATACATTCTTATTGACGGAGTTTCATTTGTTGTTGCGTGCGGAGTTGTGCGATACTTGAAAAGGAAAGCGCATAACTTTTGGTTGAGAGTAGCAGATTTGTCGTTGTCAGCACTCTTGATTGCACATTTGAAAGACTGTACAAATCTTTCAGCCTGTCCATTGGTGCGGGGATGGTACAGCGCAGATGTTATGTGTCTTATTCCATTCTGGGCCATGAATTGTTTAAGTTCTGCTGAAACAAATTGCGGGCCATTATCAGAAATCACTTCATTTGGTATGCCTTGACGGGCAAATAAGGTGCGCAGAGTTTTCACAGTAGCCGATGCTGTAGTAGATGTCATATGGAAGATTTCAGGCCATTTGCTATGAGCATCAATTACAATTAGGAACATAGCATTCTTAAAGGGTCCTGCATAGTCGATGTGCACACGATACCAAGGAGTTTCAGGCCAGTCCCATGGGTGTACTGGTGCACCAGTAAGCTGATTCTGTACAGAAAGGCATCCTGCACAGGAGCGACATGTTTGCACTAAGTAATTGTCAATGTTCGGCCACCAAATGTACGATCTTGCATATGCCTTCATTCGGACGATTCCAAGGTGTCCCATATGTATTTCATCTAGTAATTATACCCCACGCAACAAGTTGCGTGAGGTATAATGTTTTTGACCCGTCCGTCAGTCAGTCAGTCAGTGTGTCAGTCAGTCAGTCAGTCAGTCAGTCAGTCCGTCAGTCCTGTTTTTTTGTCAGCGCAACTCCTCATAAACCGCTGCACAGAATTTCGTCAAACTTTGCAGAAATTTAGGACACAATGTGTAGATGTGCATATTACCAGGAAATTCCGATTCCTTTATTTTTTCTCGGAATTTCGGCACTTTTCAACTTAGATTTTTGGCCATATCTTGAATATGGAGATGAACAGTTTGTCAGCGCAACTCCTCATAAACCGCTGCACAGAATTTGGTCAGACTTTGCAGATATTTAGCACACAATGTATAGATGTGCATATTACCAGGAAATTCCGATTCCTTTATATTTTCTTGGAATTTCGGCACTTTTCAACTTAGATTTTTGGCCATATCTTCAATATAAAGATGAACAGTTTGTCAGCACAACTCCTCTTAAACCGCTGCACAGAATTTGGTCAAACTTTGCAGATATTTAGGACACAATGTGTAGATGTGCATATTACCAGGAAATTCCGATTCCATTATTTTTCTGGGAATTTCAGCACTTTTCAACTTAGATTTTTGGCCATATCTTGAATATAGAGATGAACAGTTTGTCAGCGCAACTCCTCTTAAACCGCTGCACAGAATTTGGTCAAACTTTGCAGATATTTAGTACACAGTGTGTAGATGTGCATATTACCAGGAAATTCCGATTCCTTATTTTTCTGGGAGTTTCGGCACTTTTCAACTTAGGTTTTTGGCCATATCTTGAATATAGAGGTGAACAGTTTGTCAGCACAACTCCTATTAAACCGCTGCATAGAATTTGGTCAAACTTTGCAGATATTTAGCACACAATGTATAGATGTGCATATTACCAGGAAATTCCGATTCCTTTATATTTTCTTGGAATTTCGGCACTTTTCAACTTAGATTTTTGGCCATATCTTCAATATAAAGATGAACAGTTTGTCAGCACAACTCCTCTTAAACCGCTGCACAGAATTTGGACAAACTTTGCAGATATTTAGTACACAGTGTGTAGATGTGCATATTACCAGGAAATTCCGATTCCATTATTTTTGCCTTAAGAGTTTTGCCTTTTATTGAAGAAACTTTCCAGCTAGGTAATAAGAAACTCCACTGGAATCAGCTTTTTATAATGAAATTCTATGTGAAATATTTTATGACCTTAAAAGACCCCTATTGAAATTGAGATCAAAATATTAATGGTTTAACACAAACACACACTCACACACACACCATCTTCGATAGTTCTCTCCCCCCCCCCCCCTTCAAATTGGTGTGCTTTGCCTTAAATAATTTCATAAGTACAGTATATAAACAGATTCATATGACTACATCATAATTTTGTTTCCATCAATTATTTAAATGTGTAAACTGTCATGTGTTGGACATGGACTTACACTCATTAACAAATCGAAATCACTGAGGAATTTAAATAACAGTTTGTCAGCATAATTCCGGCACTGAATTTCCTGAAACTTTGTAGGTATTTCAGAATAATGTATAGATTTGTATATTACCAAGAAATTTTGATTCCATTATTTATCTAGAAACTTCAGCCCAGTTAAATTTGTAACATACAAAGATTTGAATGTCCTTATATGCAAGAAGTTTTGATGTGATGATTTTTTGCAAGTAATGCCCCTTTTTTGAATTATACTGTGTATTTAAAATGCACTGTGCCATTCATTACGTGTTGCATTGTCGAGTTTTGGGGAAGCGTGGGGTATGTGAGCTTGCTCACTTTTTCTTTCATTTGGACTGCAGACTTTCAGGAATCACTACACGGTTTCCCCACATGATATATCCTTGGTGCAATGTAAGTTCGTCCTTTCTCTGAATGTAGGGTTTCAGGCTTTTATCAAAAGGGCTAGGGAATCTCCCAGTCGACACAAGGTCAAGGACTTGTGCTAATATTGGGTCTCGTCGTGTTGAATTGCGCACTTGTTCGGAATTACAGGTAACATTTCTAACTGTGTATTGTAAAACACATCTACTTCATCGGTCCCCTCAGTCTCTGTAGAGTCAAGTGGCAATCTGGATAGCGCGTCTGCATTGCAGTGTTTGTGCGTACTTTTGTATATTATGTCATAGGAATGTCCAGAAAGGAAAACTGCATATCGTTGAAGTCCTGCCGCAGTCATTGCCGGTAGGGCTTTGGACGGGTTGAAGATAATAAGTAATGTAATGTTTTCCAAATAGGTAGGTATTGAATTTCTGTATACTCCAGTAGATAGAAAGTGCTTCCTTGTCTATCTGCGAGTATCCACATTCTGCCTTCTTCAAGGTCCTTGATGCGTAGGCGATAGGACGTTCACTTCCATCCGAAAATGTGTGCGACAGCACGCAGCCAATGCCATATGGGGACGCGTCACATGCTAATTTTTATGGAAGTTCTGGGTTGTAATGACACAACACTTGTTCAGAAGCCAGTATGTCCTTCACCTTTTTGAATGCAGTATCATGTGAATCTGCCCATTCCCATTTCACTTTGTCCTGGAGGAGTCCATTCAAAGGGGCCACAACTGTGGAGTAGTTTGGAATAAACCTGTGGTAAAAATTCACCAACCCAAGAAATGCTCGGAGTTGTGTGACGCTTTCAGGCCTGGGTGCCTCAGTAATTGCAGTAATTTTATCTGGTGATTTATGTAAGCCGTTCTCATCAATCTCATGTCCACAATAACTCACCCTCTTCTTAAAGAATTCACATTTGCCCAAATTGACACGTAAACCGTATTCATCAAGACGTGACAACACTTTACTGAGGTTACGCTTGTGGTCCTCATCAGAAGTACCAGTGATGATGATGTCATCCAAAATGCACTGGGTGTGTGGAATGCCGTGTAAAACTTGTTCTATGGCTCGCTGCCACATAGCCGGGGCTGAAGCTATTCCAAATACCAGTCGGTTGTACATATACAACCCTTTGTGTGTGTTGATCACGAGAAGTTGTTTAGATGCTTCATCAAGCTCCAACTGGTGGTATGCTTGAGTGAGGTCAATTTTCGAGAACTTCTTCCCTCCAGAGAGATTTGCAAATATATCATCAATCTTAGGTAGTGGATATTGGTCCACTTTTAATACTGGGTTAACTGTACCTCGATAATCACAACATATGCGAATGTTACCATTCTTTTTCAGGGCTGGAACAATGGGGGTTGCCCAATCACTGTGAGCCACAGGTTGTATGATCCCTTCACGTTGAAGTCGATCCAACTCCTTTTCTATCTTGGGTCGCATTGCATAAGGTACACTGCGCGCCTTGAGGAACTTCGGGTGTGCACTGTCCTTAAGAGTAAGGTGAGCCTTAATATCTTTGAGCTTCCCTATGCCATCTGCAAACACAGTCTTGTGTTGGTTCAGTAACTGGTCAAGGTTTGTAATGTGGTCAGTGTTTGAAATTCCTTCTAGGTGCAATGCTTTAATATCAATCCAGTTGAGTTGCAGTTTCTCTAACCATTCTCTACCAAAAAGTGCTGGTCCGCTCTAGGGTACAACGAACAAATCCAATTCAGCCTCTTGTCCATTTATTGCTACTGTGGTTCTCAGTTTACCAACGGGCCTCATAGTGTGCCCAGAGTAGGATCTCAATGTCTTGTCACATGAGTTTAGTTTCATATCCTTGAAGATTGATCGATAATCTTGCTCAGAAATAATGGATAATGCTGTACCTGTGTCCAGCTTCATGTGAATAAGTCTACCAGATATAGTAGGTTTCACGATAATGGGTTTCGAATGTTTCCCCTGTATTCTATTCACATTGATATGCAGGATTTCGTCATCATTTGACTCTGATTCGTGTAGCATGTGTACTCCTCGGCCTCTGGATGTTTTCTTACTGTCCTGTCGTTTACGTTTGCGTTTCTTTAAACATGCCTTCTCGATATGTCCCTTGATTGAACAAAAACGACACACGGTGTTAATATGTTTACACTTATCTGGTTTATGGTCACCCTCACATCGAAAACAAGGTTGCACAGGCGCAGTCTTTTGTTTGGGCTGTCTCTTAGGTGTGAATGCTTTCATATGTACCTTGTTGACCTGTTGTTGGCCACGTTGTTCCTGCAATTCAATTGCGTCGTTGGTCACTGTCGTGATCCCGTGCCGGATTGGACGAAACAAGATGGCGACGGTAACACATCGAAAAAGGTAGGCACCTGAGATTTTTTTTATAAATATCTGATTTAATAGGTAAAATATGCTACCTTCAAAGATACTATTGAATTTGGAGTGAATTAATTACTGTTATTTTGGGTTGCTACTGTTCATGTCGTCTTTTAAACTTTAAAAATTATCGACCAAAGACAGTAGATTTTTTCCGATCGAGTTTGAAGTGGAGTGAGGTTGTTATTTTCCCTGATTTCGACAATTTCATAAATTTAGCAGCTGGAATGTCGCTATCAAATGATAATTTAGAGCAATCCCTACCTTGCATTATGAGTTGATTTGCTAAGCTCTTTTTAGTTACAAAAATATTTCGATTTTAAATTTTCCGTACGTGCGGGATTGGATTCGGTTGATTTTACTGAAATTTGTGTCGGATTGGACGTCATTTTTGGTGCCGGATTGGACGCTCATATATATATAGTTTTTTTGAATAACATTTCCTTTCTTTTTTCAGTTGTAAAGCTACGAAATCTTAATTTCATGAGCTTAATGCGGGAGAACTTTGTGAAACATATACAATTAACCAGGAATAGAAAACCATATCAACGTCCAAAAATCATATAAGAAATAAGCGAAGAGAGAAACTAATCTAATCCCATCCACTTTTGTGAACGTAAAGAGTTAAGTACTGGCATGCAAAATCAAACATACATTACAAGTGCGAGAGGTTTGATATAATAACTTTCACAAGACATTTAAAAAAGTTTGGGTTGAGTGATACAGTAACTTTAAACAACACATTATAGCTGTTCATAATTCAAAAGAGACGCATAGCGCCAGATCCATGAAAACATTATGGATGGAAATACAGCCTACGAAGACACATTGAAGGCAAACATATCTGATTCAGTGAATCTGCTCCGGGAGAGGCATACGACTTCATTGACAACCAAATAGTCACTTTTGTTTTATTTTTGTATGAATTATCTTTAATTTTAATATAACAGACCCATAGCAACGGTTTCAAAAGTTGGGGGGGGGGGGATTTCCCAAAAGAATCTGACAAGAGTAAAAAAAATGCTAATTTAAAGTGGGGGAGGGAGGGGGGGTTACCAGCATCTAAAAGAAAATTTACTAAAACATACTATACTCAGAAAAAAATGGGGGCTCTCTCATTCTCTCCCCCCCCCCCCAGCATTCCATGGACCTGTATAATAAGATTTAATTATTTATATTTGTATTTAATAAGTTTATATGTAAATTAATATCTTTTGTACAAATATAGTACACATTAAAATACTTTAAAATACACATGTTACTGTTTGTTATGCCGATACACCAAAAATGTTTGAATAAATGTTCGAATAAACTGAAAAAAATCTATCGCTGCAATTTTTCTTTTTTTATTAAATCTGTCTTCCCCTTAGAAAGAAAGAAAAATGTCACCAGATCTGTTGCTAAATATAACAAATACTCGAGTATTTTACCAAAATTTTTTGCTTTTAATAATTTTGAGTGATTATTCTTTACGTTGATTAGCAAATTCTTTGGAGCTATCGACTTCAATCGAATTTCTCAAACACAAACATCAGGTACTCGTATATATACTCGCCTATAAGTCTGTTCGCTGATAGGTGGGTTGTATTTCTTCAGAATAATTTTTAGGAATATACCGTTGACCCGCTTATAAGTAGGCAAAGGTTTTTGTCAGAATCAGATGCTAATTTCAGATTATTACTCTATTGTATTTACCCGTGTCCAAAGTTTGTTTTGGGGTACGGCATCAATAAGTGATCTTTCATGAAGAATTAACTGAAATATATGATCATTAAAATCTGTAAGCTCTTGTGTTTTCTACATAAGGTAGCCTTAGATCTTCCTTTCCAGTTTAAGATTAAGTCCCGCCCTCTATTAACAATTATTGTTGGATTTGGTACAAAATTACTATATTTCCTCTCCCAGAAGAGTATCGAATTTTCGAGGACTCGCCTGTAAGTCGGAAGAGGTTTGGACCAAAAAACCGACTTATAGGCGAGTATATAGGGTACGTGAAGTTTGAATAAGTTGCAGGATTTTGTCCAGTATAAGACTGCATTTTATAAACTGTGTGGCTCTAAATATGTATATTTTGAAAACATACAACCCGAGTTTTCAAATCAAAAATTTGGAAATTGAGTCAAGCTGCGATAATCATGCATTTCAATTATAAAAGTTCAAAGCTAAATAGAGAAATGTATAGCTAAAAAGAAAAATGTAGCTACAGTGTATATACACTTCCTCTTTCCTTGGATTAGACGTTAAATAGTACACGCTCATTTGATTTTATGAAAACATATATGAATTATAATATAATCATTTTAAAGTATTGTATTTATCCGGCACAAAATCAACATTGCAAAATTTACAGAAGTGAATTAATTGATGTTACAGTGGCTTCAATAGTCTTGTAAGCATTTTACAAATTCCGTGGTCAAAAATAATAACCTTGATGCCAAATGATACAGTCTCTCAGTGGATCGAATTTTGTCTGACTTATTTCATACAAATTATTATTTCGTTCTTTCCATAATCCTTCTGACTACGAACTGCTATAAATATAAGATGCCTCCTCCTCAATGGCACCTGACCCCAGCTCAGGCATGGCCGTAGAAACCGGGGGGGGGGGGGTGGGGGGACGGGGAAAATGTATGGCTGTGCCCCCCCCCCCCAAATTGAAATTGCTTCCTACGGGCCTGTTAGGTGTTTCCAGGGATCGGTTGTGTTCTCTTTTTTGTATTATTTATAAACCTTTCAGATTGATGGACGTTTGTTAACTTCGACTTTTTTCAGTACTAATAAAACTGTATTTGGCAGTTCACAAAGTCCTCCAACATTTAATTCATGAAATGAGGCCTCCATAGCTTTAAACTGAAAAAGAAAGAATATTGAAAAAATATTTTAACAATCAGACAATATAATTAGCGTCTAATCCGGCACCAAAAGTGACGTCCAATCCAGTAAAATCAACCGATTTCAATCCCGCACATACGGAAAATTTAAAATCGAAATATTTTTGTAACTAAAAAGAGCTTAGCAAGTCAACTCATAATGCAAGGTAGGGATTGCTCTAAATTATCATTTGATAGCGATATTCCAGCTACTAGATTTATGAAATTCTCGAAATCAGGGAAAATAACAACCTCGCTCCACTTCAAACTCGATCGGAAAAAATCTACTGTCTTTGGTCGAAAAATTTTAAAGTTTAAAAGACGACATGAACAGTAGCAACCCAAAATAACAGTAATTAATTCACTCCAAATTGAATAGTATCTTTTGAGGGTAGCATATTTTACCTATTAAATCAGATATTTGTAAAAATCTCAGGTGCCTACCTTTTTCGATGTGTTACCGTCGCCATCTTGTTTCGTCCAATCCGGCACGGGATCACGACAGTGTTGGTTGCTGTTTCCATAGCTAATGCGGTCTTTACAGCTTTGTCCAGGGTCAGGTCATCCTTTGATAAAAGGTTTTTCTGAATGTGTTCATTACGTAGCCCACACACAAATCTATCACGCAGTGTATGACCTAGATGATCACCAAAATTGCAATGTATTGCGAGATTGCGCAGCTCAGCTATGTACTGCATAATTGTTTCACCTTGTTTTTGGTCCCGCTTGTGGAACCGGAAACGTTCTGCGATTACGAGGGGTTTAGGGTTCAAGTGTTTATCGAAATGATCAATCAGCACTTCAAATGTTTTGTCTGGAGCTACTAAAGTCTTTAGCAATGCATATGTCTTTGGACCTATTAAACTAATAAGGCTGGTACCTTTATTTCAGCTGTTACCCCGTTGGCTAGAAAATACTGTTGAAGGCGTTCAACATAGGCCTCCCACGTTTCTATGCCATCGTCAAAATTTCCAATCTTGCCGATTGCCAAGGTCGCCATCGTGATACGTACAGGATGTCGTAGTGTAGAACTACCGAAAAATCCTCGTCGCCAGTGTTGTATATATATTGCGGAGGCCACAATATAGGTGAAAGTAGCTGGAACACCAGAGCACCTGTTACTCCATTTTATTCGAAACTACACACACAAAAGAATACACACAATTATGACGTGGTACACAACATCAATTATTATACAAGACAAACGGACATGCACAGTTCCCGGATTACATACACAACACATTTGAATTGCTTTAACGTGACGTCATAATAGCTTTCCCGATCCTCTGCATAGGCTGATGTAGATCTATATGGAATTCCTTAACCTAGCTGCGTGGTTCGCATATTGACTTTTTCCAATTCTTTTATCACCTCCCATAAAATGTTCATAAAAAGAATATGTTAAGAAGAAAATATTTATAGGGAGCTAAGATATTTTATGAGCCACTTTTTGTTGATTGTTTGAGGCATCTTTTCGAAAATTTGGCGTGGCCCTTAAAGATGTACAACACACTGTGGGAGATAACTCTTGGGATTTCAATAAAACGTTTAACATAACGTTAAATTTGACGTTAGTTACAAAGCGTCAAAATGACGAGCGATACGATCCCGATGTTATTAATGTGAAAAAAAAAATAGAATAGAGGTTTTTATTATGGTTTATTTAGGAATACCAAATCCTATCTTTATCATTTGCGCAATTGCAACAAATCTCCCCCCTCCATAAAGAAGAAGAAAAAGACAGGTTCCTTAAACTTCTTTAATTTAAATTTTGTTAATTAATTCTTTAATATTGTATTTTTGACATACACAAAGGCAATTATTTAATCTTAAAATGTTAATGCTATTCTACATTGCTTTTTCCCGTTACAATCGGCCGCATAACATTGAGAATAAATATTATCGGTATGTCTAAATATTATCATATTACGAAAATAAACATTTTCTTGCTTTTCTATTCTTTGAAAAAAAAAATGAAAAAGAGTAACCGTTTTCAGGTCACTGATCAAGGAGAAACAACTCTAAAATGCCGAGGTGAATGTCTTTTGTCCCCTTAGCTGAGCTATTCCTCCTGTTTTCCGAAGAATTATGTTTTTCACCTCACAAATACACAGATACATTTACAGTGTGTTGCAAGGAACACAAGAACTGAAAGCCAAAGTTTATACAAATTAAAGTAAGTATCGACAGTGAAAAATTATTTACTGAAATTAATACAACGGTTGCACCCCATTGAGAAAATCTTCTAACGTAAACAGTTTCAGTTCGCATTTCCTCGAATAAAAACAAAACGATTGATACCAATGTAGATGATACCATTGTAGATGATTCAGGTACATGAATAATTTTAATATTGATAAATAATTTTTAGTTTGGTACAATTGAAGTTAATCTGGACGAATACATCATTTCCATTTATTGAAACAAAAGAAGGATACAATATATGGGGGGGGGGGGGGGGAGGCACCCCTCTCGTTTGAAAACAGAAATAAGGAAAAACCTATATGTACATATATTCCATTTTCATCACAAGAGAGTTGTACATACACCATTGTTGGTTCACTTGAAAAATAATACTCAATGGTGAATGCAAGTAGAAGTCATATAAAGGTTTGAAACTGCACCTGCGTGCATGAACTCTAAACTGGACACGTGGTCATAAAATCCTTAGAAAATAGTTTTACTAGATATAAATATGAAAAAAATTATATTTAGAATAACAAAAAATATTAGTAGTCAATATTTAATCTGTATACGAAAAGGACTTAACTTTAGGAGTTCAATATGCCAATTATATATATTATACAGACGTAACCGGTGGTGTTTTTTTTTCAAGCTCGAATGTCCTGCATTGCAGAGAAGAATGGAGGGGGGGGGGGTCTTAAAATTTCAAACATTGCTTATTCATCATTTAAATGCAGATGTAAAGTTTTATATTTGTGATAAATATAATGTACATTACATTTCTTAAGTAAAAGATATTTTCCAGCTAGGAATTTTTATTTGTATTTGTAGCATCATAGCATTGCTTTCGTCCAGTCTGAAAGACGTTGTGAGAAACGTAACTTACGGAGAGAGGGGAGGGGAGATTTTCCGCTATAAATTCAAAACGCGTCGTTTTAAATATTTTCAAAAAATTATCAAGAATATTTTGATCATCAGTAACAAGAGGTAATTATTTTTTCAAAATTAAACGACAGTTTTTTTCATAAAAAAGTATTTCATTTGAAAATCACGCATTTTTCAATGCAAAAATGAACCATAGTTTTTCAGTTTAAATTCTTCAAAATCGTTTTTCTCGAAGTGTACCTCTACAAATTTACTTTGTTTGTGTGTTTAATAGTTAAACGAACGATTCAGCAAATTTTGACAGCTAGGCTAACCTTAAATATTTTATAATAAGGGATTTTATAGTTAGTTGGTTGAAATTTTTTTGTACTCGTGATCAGCCAAAGGGGGGTAATTTTAGGAACTACCGTCCAAATTCGGCTCGAACGATTTTGACCAAAATGTACATACACATAGTAGATATTGTCATGTATAAGATATACAAAAATAGCGAAAATTAGTAGGAAATTTTTGGGGTAGGTGTGTTGTACATCCTTGAAAGGGTCATTTGGTTTTAAATCTGAAAACACTCCTGAGATAATGGTGGGGTTGATGTATGGTCTTAAGGGCATTAGACCACTCGGTTACGAAGAATTTGAATTTAATGGTTTTCACCCTACCACTCAGGCCCAAAGGGAGCAGGAAAATTCACAACTTTTGTTCCTCTTTACCCTTTGATGTTATATGCCAAAATTCGTTCAGCGGTTCCAGAGAAAAAGCTAAATGTTCAAAATATTAATTTACGACGCACGACTAACGACGATAAATGAAATAGAGAAAGGCCAACTTGGAGACTCATACCCCCCTCCCCCACTCCCAAACAAAAACCCTACCTTTTGCCCCTATTTTTTTTTTTAGCATTGTATAACGTAAACAGACATCTTTTTTCGATTAAACCAGATAGACATTAACATTATTATATATAATCACTATTTTGTCGAGTAATTCATTTACCTTAATACTTCGCAAGTAAAGTCAAAGGAAAATCTTCATTAAGAGAAAGGGGAATAAATGTTATCTTAACAATGGAACATCTTTTTTCCCGAATTATTACTATGCTATTTTGTAAGTGAAATATACAATTCACATTTTTTGCAACCTTCTTTCTCATTAAGTTGATAAATAACCTGAATATTTTACAAGGGAAGGATGAATTATAAAATCACTTTTCTTTCAATACTATGAGGCGATATATGCAAATTATACAACATCAAAGTTCCAAAGGGTAAAAGCAACCAGCTGTTGAGCCCGGGTGTCTGGAGTCGTCAATAATTCGAACTTTAACGTATCAAGCTTTATATCATCTGCCAGCATTCTTGAAGGATTAACGAAGCACGAAGCTGTTCTGCCATCCACACTACTAGTAGAATTAAAATAGTCCTTCGATGCGCTTTCCCCGCTGTTGTCATCAATAATAGATTTCGACCCTTTTCTGGTTCCTTTCAATGTAGCCTTGAAGTATGAATAAACATCACGTGACTGCCTCTAGCAGGAGGCTCTTGAATCGTATCCGATAATATTTCCGGTATCGGTGCTAGAAATTCTGTAGGAACACCTTGTGCCACTGAAATACGTCTGTCTGGCTTTTGTCGTCACTGTTGAACGTAGACGACGAAGATTGCGAGGACAGAACGATGACAGGATGATTCCCTGTCTGTACCTCTAGAGCAGAGACTTTAAGTCGTGCCTTTAGGATTGTATTGTTATTTTTATCATAGACTGAAAATGTAAAGATAACGAAATTCTTCTGAATAAAGATTACATTACCACTTTATATAACTCCTTCAATCTATTAAACGTTTATGGTGGACAATGTTTTGAATGTAAGTTATATACGGTACCAACTTTGATGCACCAAATCGACTGATTATGTCTCTTCAGTAATGCTTATACCGAAACGTTGGAAATCCGAAATATTTAATTAAAAAAAAAACTTTGAAGAGCTGAAAAGGGGGTGCCAAAGACTGGAGCCAGAGCTATGCATGAGGGAGATAATCCTTAATAATACACAAATTAAAATTTAACGAAAAAATATTTAAGAAAAACTCTTATCAATCGGTGCTTTAAAGTTTACGATTTTAGTAGTGAACTGTAGCAATACCGAAAGTTAAGCTTACCTCAATATTGCACATTGTTGAATGAGAAGAAACGCTTCATGTTTACATGTAAGAGGTGAATCTGGAATGCGTATTTTGAGGGATTTTGCAATATTTTTCAAGTTGCTTTATAAGTCGGATTTAAGCGATCTAAAGCCCTGTGCAGTAATCTCACGATTTCCACATTCAAGATCGTCAAGTGAGTCGGGTTCGATTTAAAATTAAAAGAAACTATGATTGGGTTAAGTGTTCGAAATATATTTTTTAAATGGGATCAACTTAAAAAAAAAACTAATGAAAAAGTTATGTTAGGACTACTTTAAGTAACTATAAATGGTTGATAATATTAATTTTATGATAAATATAGTACCTACATCATCAAAGGAAGGTCTGTTTGTACTTGATTGATTGATTGTGTGTTGTTTTACGCTCTTTCGAGAATTTTTCACTTATATAGAGATGTCACCATATATTGGTGAAGGGCTTCAAATTTAGACCTTTACTAGGCACTCAGGGCCATTGAGCAGTGAGGGTTCTTTATCGTGCCAACGCCTAACTTGACATGGGACCTCGGTTTTTAAGGTCTCATCCAAAAGACTAGCAACATTCACTCCAAAGTGCAGATCAGTCGCGGCCGTGATTCGAACACACGACCTTCCGATCACGGAGCGGGCGCTCTACATGTACCGAATGAGCTACCGTGATGATCGAATATATGTACAGAAAGATTGGGAATAAGAAATTATGTAACGGAAAAGGAAGAAAATAGAATGTTCAAATATCTTTCTTATGTTGATAGAAAAAAAAAACAACTTTTTCTTTTGAAAGATATGGTGAAATTTTTTGTATGAACAAATTAAAGAAAGGAACATAATGACAGTGGGTTTGTGAATAACAGAACCTCACCCCTAAAAAAGAAACAAGATGAGATATCATACCACATGATTTTTTTTTATTGATATTGAATATTCAATGATGTTTAGGAATCGGTAAAACATTTATATCTGCAATATTTAATTTTATGAGTAGCAATTGAGCCCCGTTATTATCAGACCTATTTTTGTATTCATATGAAGCAGAATTTCTTCAAAATCTTATACGTGAAAAAAAGAAAACGCTTGCTGTGACCTTCAACTCGACATTTAGATAATTGTCAATTAACAAAGGTTATTTCCATTCTTATGTCGATACGATATATCCCAGTGAGCTTGAAATAAAAGATAAACAGGGTCTGAAACATCTGTTTCATATTTGGATATTTTACTAGAAAAAGATGTTAGTGGTAATCTAGCAACCAAGCTTTATGATAATGACTTTGACATTTTAATCGTCATCTCCTCTTGCTTATGCAGCAGTATACCTTCAACACCTGCATACATGGTTTATATCTCTCAGTTGATTTGATACGCAAGAGCATGCTCTACGTATGGACAATTTCTAAAACGAGGTATTATTGTTATCGACAAACAAGTTGATGAAACAAGAATATCAGCAGTCTCGTTTAAAGTCGTCATTTCGTAAGTTCTATGGTCGATACAATGACCTTGTCAGCAAATACAATTTATCATTAAGTCAAATGCTGACTGACGTTTTTCATACTAATTGTTAGGACATTATTTACACACTGAATTGTCGACGGATTTTTCCGTTATTACCCGATCATGACAAGGAGCACACGGCGGATGTGACCGGGTAGACAGGGGATCCCACCTCTGATGTTTAAGAGGTCCTTGTTTGCTCTGCTCTAAAATATTTATTGTTTAATGGACTTTTGAGCTTGAATAATGTTTGTTATCTCCATATATTTCATCATGTACATTACTTATTTAATGTTAAAGTTATAAAATGATGCATGCTCTTTCAAATTGGTGTATTGCTTAGAATATTCACATAGGGCAACTCATCCACTTTTGAAAAAGCAGTAAGAGAGTTAGCCCACTTTCACAAGTTCCTAGATTCACATCTGACATTTTTCGAGAATTAAAAAAAAACACCATACTATATAATCATCACAAGCGAAATGAAATTTAATTATATAGAATCTCTTAATGGAAGCAGGCAAAACTATTATGTTCCCTGTTTCAAATTAAATCCACTCGATACACTGATCGTGATATGTTTTAACGTACCAATCAATGTGTATTTGACCGTACTGCACTTAAAGCTCATCTGACGTCACTAATTTCTTTGACATGAGTTAAGGAAACAAAGGAGAGAATAAATCTTTTTCACATTTTTAAATACAGACATGCTAGTTAAAACTGTTAAATATTTCTATACAAAAATGTTGCAACTCTTGTGACTTAAACAACGTTTCGCATCTCATTAATGGAAATTATAACTTTGACAATCAAGTCTTGCCCGTCTATTGAATTAATACAGAGCTTTGTATATATAAAAGTACATATCTTTTTTCAAAGTGCCATTGAATCGACTAACGGAGTCATCCGGACCTTGAATTTTGGCTGTATACGTCACAGTGAAGGTAGATATATCAAATTCTCTCGTTACCGATAATGGCTGAAAATCTACCATCCAAAAAGGCCTTACTTCCTTGTAAGTGACTTCAGGTGTAGTGGTTGTTGAACAAGGGCATGTTTGCTAAAGTAATATTTTGAAAATTTAAAGGACTTATCGCATGATCTTTCAAAAATCGTAATTTTATGATAAATGTTATCTAGAACCTTATTTATAAAAACACTGAATACAATAAACGTTGTTGACAGCATATTTTGAGAGATATTGAGAGTTGAAATTCAAATACGGCAATATGCATATTTCAGTCGGATTTCGGCGAAATACTGCTCTGACGTCATAGGCGACAATTCGGTGATAGAGAGATGAGAATATGCACACTATTAACGGAGTTATCAATGACAAATGCAGCTAAATTACGAAAAATGCTGAAAAAATTAATTCCCTATATCCTTTAAATTACTATAGAAACATTAATTAGTTCTAAGGTATAAGGCTTTAAAGATATTTTCGTTTTTTGTTCAAAATATTTAGAACTTGTAGCTCTAATTACGGCAATGTTTGTGATCGGGAAATTACTTTTCATGATCGCCATCCTTTAAAAAACATATGAAGACTTGCATAAATTAATATTATAATTATACAAAACCAAGAATATATATAATGTTTAATT
Organism: Saccostrea echinata; assembly: GCF_033153115.1. NCBI lineage: Eukaryota > Metazoa > Mollusca > Bivalvia > Ostreida > Ostreidae > Saccostrea > Saccostrea echinata. Next base: position 7,448,578 of record NW_026889782.1, on the reverse strand, counting down.
TGTGAATCAAATCAGTTAATACATGTGATAAGATGACAAATCAAATTGCATTGTTATGGCGAGTTTCTTCGTCTTCGCTGCTATTTTTACAATGTTAACAGATTTTTCAGATTTGTACTTGATTGATTGATTGTGTGTTGTTGGAGGTCAACACGATCATATTCCTTCATTATTCAACCAACTTTTAACTTTTTATACTGGTTATTGTGGGGTACGAAACATTGTTTTTCTGAAAAAATATACATTTTTTTAAAACCTCCTTTATTTCATAATTTTTATTCTATAAAGATTTCCCCCCAAATATTTCTGCTGCACCCTCTTAAATTTGGTAACACAAAGAGGAAAAATTACCAGGTTGACCAACAAGATGTTGACAAACAAGATGGCGACCAAGGGAAATAACTCGGAGAGAAAATATGTCAAATGAAAACTATCTATTACATTTTTAACACAGGGTACCTTTCATTTACCCCCCAGAAAAAAAATGTTCAGACAATGACGTGCTGATAAAAAGAAATCACTGTTGTTTACCTAAGTGGGCATAATACCTGCAAATTAAGTGTTCAATCTATTTAAATAATATGAATGCTTAATCACAAATGAAATGATTAACTGTAAAATTTTAGATCAAAGGGCAGATTACCCTTTCTGCATAAAAATACCACAAAATCAGAACTCTGAGTGTGAAATGTATAGACGGGCTATTAAAGTAAGATCCTGTTTTTAGTATACACGAAAATCCTATTCATATTTTTCAATAAAAACTGTACATTGATCTGGATAGATTAACTAAAAATACAATACCTGACATTGTCCTTTCTTTGTCAGCTGTATTCCGCCAACTATTAGATATACAAGGAAATATGCTGTATTAATCTCCATACCGGGAAATTTGTTTCTTCTCCTAAACAAATCATAAACCATCTGGACTGTACAAAATATGTACGGTGAAATTATGAAATTTATGAACTGTAATTTTGCTATTATAGAGTATTTGAACCAATTAAGTAATTGAACCCCATTGATGAAGCCAAGATATTGACATAACACATGACCTTTCCTCCAATCTGTATATGTCGTTAACATATAATTTCTAAATGCAGAGCTTTAATTTAATCAATGTAATAGTATTATTTTATACGATGACTCGTAAGAACGAAATTGCAATGAAATGCTCTGTTGCCTATAATGTAGTCAATTTTTAAAAGGTGATTTAAAAAAAAAAAAAATTTAAATAGATATTTATGTGAATTTTCATAAAACATACTAATTTGGAAAACAAAGAAATATTTTATAATTTTAATAAAAATGTATTTTTCACTTTAGAAATCAAGGTAAATAGGAGAATATTTCATCCCCCCCCCCCCTCGATGAAACAAAAATTCTTTTTTACAGGTATTATAAGTTGTTATTTCACAAAATCATACAATAAGATTTAAGGGTCATTTATCTTTTTCCATGAGTATTTGAAAATCAAATGATGATATTTTAAAGTCTGATTTAAAAAGAAAAAAATTCCTACGGTACCCCAGTCATGAAAAGAGTCGTAAGGAAAAATTATTAAATTATTAAAACTGGGTCTAAAATTATTAATCAATTATTAATGAGCTTCTTTTAACACTCAAGGACATTTTAATGGCTAAAGTGCCATTTATATTGAATGAAAAGGATGTAAAATGTAAGCAGAATTTCAGAGTGAGCATGTGTGTAAATTTGAAAAGTGCACTTCAGATGAGTTTTATGTAACACAAAGGAAAAGGAAGCCGAGTCCAATTCAAGTGCACATGATTTTGCGCAGCTCTTTAATTTCATGCAGTCGTAGGTGCGACATTACACCTTTCCTAAGTATTGTGATTTGAAAACATTAACATTATCTGTAACATCTATGGGTCTGATAATGTGGTTTTAAGACAATGAAAAACGTTGAAATGGCTCTAACGACATAACTGTTTTCCGGTTTATAAGCAATAAAAACTGTTGACTGAACATCCAAAGAAAAATACCAGCAATCTAAACACTTTTTTTAACCAAAATAATTCATCTGCGTCGATATATATACCGAAATACGGCAAATTAAGAGGTTTTGGGCATTGAAAAAAAATATATAGGGTAGAAATAATTAGACTCGGCCTTGTTAAGTATGACAATTTAACGTTTTTTGACAAAATAACTTTGTATTACTGTTTTTGATTGCTATTTATATGCAGATTAATATCACAGTAACAAATAATTACCACGAAAGTTCTTTTTTTCCCAATCAGAGTTATTTCTTTATCCGTTTTCAATTTTAAGGTCAGAAGCATTTTTCCTGGTTAAGAAATAAAAAAAACATATTAAGTTTCAGACAGAAACAAACTACTTAATACAAAAGTCTAAAAGAATATCCACCAGAAGTTTCAATACCTTTAGTTTTAGAATTTCATAAACACATGTACATAGTAATACTATTTGCAATCCTTATATTTACTTAGGATATTATGATTGACCTGGAATAACTTTGCATATAAGTATTTTCAATTGATTGATTTGGAATTTCTTCTGTAGACTGGGAAATTGACCATGAACTTACCAGAATGACGTTTAGTAAAGATCATGGCACACCCTCCTGTCATTATTGTGTCATTAACAACTTCTGTACATGGTATAAAGTTCCATGTACACTCAATTTGAGAAATAGGGACAGGACACAAAATAAAACATTCTTGTCAGTGCATACACCATATGCTTTCTAAACGATAAATTTGAGTCTTCAATGTTCTCTATAACAAAATACGGACAGATCAGAAATTTAATACTTTTCTATATTGATCGAATGACCTTGGGTCAAGGATATGGCGATTTTCAAGGCCAAAAGCGATATTTGTGTGAAGTACATGTGTAGTCTTCCAAATAAATGTATCTTCATAAAAGTTATAGACTGGAAACAATTTTGATGTTTGATACATTTCCTGTCCGTGATCTTAACCATGCCGGAATAACCTTAAGTCAAGGTCATGTCACATCACTAAAAAATGCGTCTTTGTACCAAATATGAGCTTCCAAATATTCTCCATTATAAAGTTATAGCCCGGATAAGCTTGCATAGACAGGTGGTCAAGGTGATTCCTATACATGTATACTTCTACCCCTTAACTTCATTTGCAAGGGTGGGATTTGCCGGTTTGGGGGTTATGAAAATGACAAATAAGAGTTATATGTGCAAATCACACAGACTTACACGCAGGTATATTTTGCATGATGCACATTTCAAGAAAAATATGCTTACGTGATAAGACTTCAAAATAATTAACATATCATTAATCTGTTTTTAGTAGGGAATCTTTTAAAAAAAAAAGTAGTTTAATTGGAAAATCAAAATAATTGGATATATTCTATATTAATTTTTACTTTAGAAAGATCCTTCAAACCATTGATAGTTAAAAAATGTAAGCTAAATTCATTATTCTCTTGTAGTAAATTTGGTAAGGAAATATGAAAGGTCTTGAATCAGCCATTCAAAAATTATGGTCATGATTCAAGTTATTCAAACGTAAGTGAAACTCAAAGGTAAACGTCATGAGGTAAAAATATTGGTACATGAACGTTAAAAAAATGGCCATGTCACAAGGAATATACCTGTGAAATTTGACGGCCATAGCAGAAAATCATAAAAATGCAAAAGAAGATGACAAAAGACAGTTCAATGGTTCTCATTTCCACAGATTGACGACTTGTGCACCTAAGGCCTATAGAATAATCTGTTTGAGAGAGTTATTCTGGAGCAGGAGGAGGAGTGTTTCGAAGACCGTGAAAACACCCGCAACAGGTAAATGAGCTTCTTGTTATCTCTGTGGTAATAGGGTTCAATATGCAACAGTGTTCAATATGCAACAGTATGACGACTTCAAAAAAGATGCTGTTTTTCTCAAGAATTCAGTGATCAGTCAAAACTGTTGCCACCTAAATGAAACAGCATTACTCTGTACTGGATAAAAGCAACTAATTTTTGGTTTAGTCATCTCGATAGAGTAGCATATTTCTTATTGATAGGCAAAGATGGTGACATTGTGCTTTGATACCTGTCTAGAACATTTTCATAATAATATTCAAGAAAACCACTTCCAATCCAGTTTCTTGCTACAAGAACACAGCAGAGTCAGAAAGTCCTAAGTGATAGTTGTACAAAAATTTTAGCTAGCTGGTCACTTCACTCAGGCGCCTGAATGTGTTCGTTGTAAAGGGCAGAATGAAGGTTTGCTGTAATTCAGATGGATTTAAATTCATGTTTTCCCAGTAACTAAGAAATCTGTAAAAATTAGAAACAAAAATCTACATTTTTTCCAGGTTTAGCTTTGAAATATGAAAGCATCAAATCAAGATCCGCACCCGGCCACCACTTCAATGTTGAATCTACTTATCGGAATATTATATTTTTAACGCGTTACGATATTGTAACTTAACTTTACGAAAGTTGTAAATTTGACTTCAATCTTGAAGAATGTTTTACCCTTCCTCTTTAATCTTTGAAGAACACTAGTTTTAGACCATACAACTTATATATTATTATCTTTAAATGACCGACACTGAATAAGACTTTTGAAGTTATTTAGGTGAATTACAAGAGAGATAATATGAGTTGATTTGAAATATACCATCTGTCATGCACAGATTGACCGACTTCTATACGAGAGGGTGAAGTACAAGATAGGATACATTTACTGATCCTGTATATATTGTGTAATTGTACAAGGTCTCAACAAGGGACGTACAAAACAATCAATAAATTACTTTGAATAACAATTTAAATTTGCATCAAACTTTTTTTTTCTTGCAAGGTTTAACTAAAGAGACAAATTTTGTCCTTCTTTCTTCAAAAAGAGCGACCCCACTTGTTGACAGCTATTTTATGAATTAAGAGTTCAATTACCAGATGATAGTTTAAAGGATTCAAATACCTTATGTAACCAAATCACTTCTCTGGGAATCTTAAAATCCTCACATTAAACTTTACTTTAAAACATGGTTTTCCTTCTATTTGGGGATAATAGATCATTAAAGAAAAATAAATAGTTTCGCAATGTTTTTTTTAATACACATTATTCAGGATGAACAGGAGTAAAACCAAAGCCTTGAATCATTTAGAAGTGATAGAGAAATTTCGAATGGAGTTTAAACTTCTTTCGTGCATAGATAAAAAAAAATACAAAATTAGACATTAAGGCTGTTTAAAATTAATTCGACGTTTAACGTCACCCGCGCGCGTAGGTTTATGAGAAATCTGTCTTTGAAAAAAACAAACAATTCGGAATTTCATATATCCGTTCCGGTTTGGTTCTACATTTAGCGACTTAATTCTGCATCCCGTAGTGACAGAAAATGTGCTTTGATACCGCAATTGGTGTCTTATTAAAAGAAGACTTAGTCTAGTGCATTAAACAGTATGGGATCATAAATGTAAGTAAAAAATAGATCATTTCATGATTGAAGATAAGGACAAAGTCTCTGTTGAGTTTTTATCAGTCTTCGTATCACAGACTCTCAGTACGTAATTATGTTGGGTGAACTTCTCATTGTATTTGGAGAGAATTGCAAAGCCTTTTACTGAATGAAAAGTGTGTCAAAAACAAAGATTTTATAATAGACAGTGAGATGCATCATTTAAATTTTATTTAATAGTTTCATCTTAAAATATTTCTGTAAAAATTTTAAGGAACATTAAAATTATTGATTTCTTCATAGATGTAGCATTCATGTACCTACAAATGGCAACAATTTTAGGAAAAGATAATATTAGTCATTGCCATTTGATCAGGGATTAGCTTAGAGAAGATAGGGCCTTTCAAGTGAAGGAGAGTACGGAAAGTGATTGGGGTATTCCAAGAAGTGAAGAACCCTGTCGTGTGTGGAATTCAAGGTAAGATAATCTAACACCTATAGTCCAAATATAGTATTTACCACTTTCAAAATGAAATGCTAGTAGATCTTGTACTATGAGTAAAAATACAGCAGAATTCAATTTCGAGATATTTTCAATTGTAAAGTATTACATACTATCAACATAATTTTAATTGTAGATATCGTTCAACTATTCCCACAAGAAGAAGTATTTTCCTACAAGATACCATGGATGTGTGGCAATATAAATACAAAGGACAAACGAGACCAGTTAAAAGCCAGTCCCCTGTACATTCAGTATAGATTGTTTGCTCCCAAAAGGATTCAAACCAATATGCATTCTAAGGAAAAACCCTGCTTAGGAAATTAGACTTAGATGTCATATCCAATACTCTTATTACTCAATAATGTTTTTTTAACGTACTGAATAGATTAATTTGAATAAATTCACAAATGTTTAAAATTCTTGTTTGTTCATTTTTTTCCTCCCTCCCTCATAGGTTTTGAACTTTAGAGGTGACGTTAAACGTAGAATTAACTTTGAAAAGCCTAAAACACAAGATTTATCTACATTGCTAAAGCTGTTTGCTATGGATAATAACGTTAATGCGCTATATAGTAGAAGCATAACCTGTTCAATGCATTCAAACTTTGGAAGAGTATTTTCTCAAAAGATTGTCTTATTGGCTTGTCGATGAATGCCACAGTAAATGTAAATAAAGAACTCGCTCATATTTAATCATTAATGGAGATAGGTCACATGACTGTTGATTACGTCATTGTCTCTGTAAATAGTAGATGCTTAACATTAAAATCACAAGTTTTTGTATAATTTTTGTACAATTTGTCAAGCTTCAACATTTAATATAAAAATATTTAAGTATCGATCAATATTTGCAAATTGGGAAATAGATTGATCCACCCCTATGTGTCTTTACGCTTATGTCTAAGAAGTCATTGACGTCATATATGATCATATTGATTACACGGTCAGTTTTATTACATAAATATATGGCACAGTAAATGCATAGTGTGGGATTATATGATGCAGGAAACGCAATTTTAATGATTGCATATTTGGTAGCAGAGATTATCTATATTTAATACCCCATTTAGCATGTTAAATTTTTTTGTGACGTCACAGCTGTTTTTCTAGTAGTTGTAGAACGTAAACATGAAGCATTGTATTCACGCGTCTGTCTTATTCAACGATGCTGTGTGTTATATTGAGATAAGCCTCACCTTTCGATATTGCAACAGTAAATTATTAAAATGAAGTACTTCAGTTCAATAGTTTTTTAAAAAAAAATATTTATTGACAGAATTTTTTTTCCAGAACGAGTGCTTTTCCGTTTAGGCTGCCTTGAAAATGCGTAATTTATCCAATCCATAAGCAGTGTGAAATTAAAAAAAAGATTTGATATAAGAATTTTAAACTCAATTCATATTCTGAAATAATTGACGAGATACATGTCCTCATTTATATACAGACTCGATAATAGACCCGTAAACACGAAGAATGAAAACTATACAAACACTGTAAAGAACTATAATTGTGTGGTGTTATTGCTTTAAAAAGTCCAGAATTCTTATGACAGAACTGTTTTAAAAAAGAATGAAATCAAGCACACAGCTTAAGTGATCATTAATTGAAATGCATAGATACATGTAGATATAAGTACGATTTGACCTCTATAGGGCACAGATAAAACTTGCATATACAAGGGTGCGGAACAAGATAAAATCTTTCATTTGTTACAACGGACATGGTGTTCTGTGTTATTCTCCTGCTGTTTGGCGGTTTTTCTCCTTGTTGTGGTAAAGACGGTCGTGAGCAGGAAAACACTTTACAGTTTATAATGCAGGAAGTACAATCGCTTCGTTCTCGAATGTCAGCGTTAGAAAACATTATTAAAAATCAAAATGAAATCATTCGAGACCAAAACATTAGACTTGTTCAACTTGAAAATCTAAGCTTGTTTAAAAACTCTGGTGATGATGCTGTTAAAAAATCGAACTTGATGGTCGATAAAACTGAAGCTACCAAGCCCCTCAGTCTACTGCCATCAAATCAAACAGGCATTGGATTTAATAAACATCATGTTCATTCACCTGGTACAGAGTCACTGAAAGGAAACCAAAGGATAAGACGAGGTATGTTTTATTCACATCTGCAAAATACAGCAACTTTTTTTTTAAAGAAAATTCAATATGCAGAAGTAAATTCCCTAGAAGGCCTAAATATTCTACCCCCCCCCCTTTTAAATCAAAGCATAAGATCCCAATATGCACTTTCAGAGAAGATGATCAATCCACAGTTATGTCAAAAATCACATACTGAAACAATATTTGAGTTTAATATACACATTTGTCAAAAATTTTAATTTACATCAGGACGCAAGCAGCGAAATGAGATGAAAACGTCTGTGTGTATATTTAACTCATTCTTTACATAACCAAAATTCCAGCACTTTTTTGCAAATATCCCCATGTAAAAAAATGAAAACTGTTTCTGTTTTTCTGTCACACATTATCGAAAAGAAAGTATTAACAGGTATAAGATTTCAATAAAGTACCTGCAAGTCTCTAGAAAAAAATAAGTTTAAAAGGTTTCTGCCTGACAATTGAATGACGGTAGAAATTACGTTCAGATGATTGACATAGTATAAAACAATAGTTCCTTTTGACAATTATTGGTTAATGACTTTTCTGAAGATGAGACTGCAGTTAACGTGCTCCATAAAGCTTTTGACAAAAAAATTGTTTTAGTTATGTACTTGTATATTTGTACAAGCTTAGAATGCAAATCGATAGTTTACCTTACCTTTAAAAAAGATTTCTTCTTTAGTTCTTACAGACTCAACAAGAATCCAAGCGGTGCAACCAATTGCGTTTTATGCTTACATGAGTGGTCATTTAAACAGCCCTGGTGGACATCATACTCTGATTTTTGATACGGTGAAAACCAACCAAGGCAACGGATACCATCCTCATGTTGGAGTGTTCATCGTTCCTAGGTCTGGTACCTATTTCTTCACCTGGACAATGTCTCTCTATGACTCATCCTATCACTCTACAGAACTGGTCGTTAACACCGTCGCTAATGGGGCAATTTACCTCGATACGAATGCAGGTCAGCGTGATAGTGCTACTGGAAACCTAATCCTTACTGTGAACGAGGGAGATGAGGTTTTTATTCGCACAGGGGACATTTACAATACTGGGCGTATCCTAAGTGATACATACAGCAGAACGGATTTTTCTGGATTTCTAATCGAATAACATAAATGGTTGGAATTGAAAACATGCATACAAGATTCAATAGTTACATCATACGTAATGATAATTTTGTCTTTCATAATAAAAGTGCAATTCAAATCCTATGGCCAACTCTTCTCGGAAGTTTCTTATTGATAACCATCAACGAATGAAAATCTACAGAGAATTAAAAAGGACTGTCAGTTCTTTCAATTAAAACATATAATTTTTCCTGACTGTTGTTAAAATGTTGTTTTTTATGCACATATTTGCTCTAGGATTCAGAGTTCTTCATTTTTAGGTCACCTGAGTCACTCAGGTGACCTATTGCTATCCGTTCTCGTCCGTCGGCGTGCGTCGTGCCTTAACATTTGAACATTTTTAGCTTCTCCTCTGAAACCGCCTAACCAATTTTAACCAAAATTGGCATATAGCATCTATGGGTGAAGGGGAACAACAATTGTGAATTTCATGGTCCATGCCCCCCTGGGGCCTGAGGGGTGGGGCTAAAACCACCAAAAATAATGCAATCTTTAAAAATCTTCTTTACTCCTGGACATCAAGCAGTCAAACTGTTGGCATCATTGTAATGAGCATTGAGCCCTCTACCAAAATTGTGAAATTCAGGGTCAAGGGTCAAGGGTTTTGGCCCCAGGGTGGGGCTATATAGATCCTATAGTGAAAGTGCATTATTTCTTTGAAAATCTTCTTCTCTGCTCCTGGGTATTAAATAAAGTAACTAAGTACAAGCAAGAGTGCCTCTTCCAAAATTGTGAAATTCATGGCCCCAGGGTCAGGGGTTCTGGTGTTAGGGCGGGGCTATATTGATTATATACTGAAAATGCATTAATTCTTTGAAAATCTTCTTCTCTGCTCCTGGGTATTAAATAAAGTAACTAAGTACAGGGTGTCCCAAAACATGCGTTACACTTTTAATCATCTATTACTTTATCAAACCCAAAGCAATAACAAAGATATTTTGTCAGCATCTTGTGTATTAGTATAAATTTTATTTGACAAAATTTCGGGAAAATTTGTTAAATAGTCAGGTAATTATGACGTCATAATGACGTCATCACATTTTACTATGAGTGTAAATCTGCTACTTTAGTCAATAGAACCATGCGAAAACAACATCCTGGAATGAAAGTGCTCAAGAGAATGCAAATTTACAGACTTGTGAGGAATTTTGAAGTTAAAGGCACCATAAATGACACAAGACACAATTCTGGTATTGGGAGACCAAGGAGTGTCCGTACCAAAAGAACATTGATGCCATTGATAGAGGTATTACTGAAACTCCACAAAAATTAGTTAGACGAGTACTGCATGAACTAAATGCCACCGAAAAACTAGTCTTCATAGAATACTCAAATTTGATTTAAAATTGATTCCGTACAAGATAAGTGTGATGCAGCATTTGAAAGAGACAGACATCAGAAGTCGTTTAGAGTTTGCCAATTGGATCTTAAGTTAATCTGAGTCTGAAAATTTAATGGATGCCAGATGGTTTTCTGATGAAGCCCACTTCCATCTTAATAATGTTGTCAATAAACAGAATTTTAGATTCTGGGGTTCGGCGAAACCCAATTTTTATGTGGAAAAACCTCTAAACTGTGAGAAAGTTACTGCATGGGCTGCATTAAGTTCAAGCGGAATAATTGGCCTTTTTTTCTTCGAGGACACCGAAGGCAATACAGTGACAGTAAATTCTGAACAATATTTAAAGTTATTGAAATCTAAATTTCTACCAGCCCTTAGACGAAAAGTTGTAAATTTGGATAATGTGTGGTATCAACAGGACGGTGCTACACCACACTGCAGGTTGTGTTCTTCAGTGGCTTGACAACACATTTGGTGATCAATACATTTCTTATCGTACCGCAAATGTTTGGCCACCGCACTCCCCCGATCTGAACCCCCTTGATTTCTTCTTGTGGGGTTATCTAAAGGACAGAGTGTACTCTCCTTCCCCACAAACAACAGAGGACCTAAAAACAGCAATTACACGAGAAATAAGATCAATCTCTGTTGATACATGTAAAGCTGTGGTAAAAAAACTTCAGAAATCGTGTTCAAACAATGTTAAAGGCAAAGAGACGTCATTTGGAACATATGTTGTAAAATGAATTATGTTATTCCAAAGAAAGTTTTTGGTGATTAATAAGAAAACTGTGACAAAGGTATGCTTGACAAAAAATTTAAAACAATTTTGTTATATGTTGTAAATTTCATAAATGTAACTTAAGTTATTAAAATTTTATTACAGTTTAAAAGTGTAACATATGTTTTGGGACACCCTGTACATAGTTATGATGAGCAAGAGTGCCTCTTCCAAAATTTTGAAATTCATGGCCCCAGGGTCAGGGGTTCTGGTGTAAGGGCGGGGCTGTATTGATTATATAGTGAAAATGCATTAATTCTTTGAAAATTTTCTCTGCTCCTTGGTATTAAATAAAGTAACTAAGTACATAGTTATGATGAGCAAGAGAGCCTCTTCCGAAATTGTGAATTTCACGGCCCCAGGGTCAGGGGTTCCGGTGTTAGGGCGGGGCTCTATAGATTATACAGTGAAAAAGCATTAATTCTTTGAAAATCTTCTTCTCTGCTTCTGGGTATTGAGTAAAGTAACTAAGTACATAGTTACATGTATGAGTAAGAGTGCCTCTTCCAAAATTGTGAAATTCATGGCCCCAGGGTCAGGGGTTCTGGTGTTAGGGCGGGGCTCTATAGATTATATAGTGAAAAAGCATTAATTCTTTGAAAATCTTCTTCTCTACTCCTGGGTATTAAATAAAGTAACTAAGTACATAGTTATGATGAGCATGAGTACCTCTTCCAAACTTGTGAAAGCCATGGCCCCAGGGTCAGGGGTTCTGGTGTTAGGGCGGGGCTCTATTGATTATATAGTGAAAATGCATGAATTCTTTGAAAATCTTCTTCTCTGCTCCTGGGTATTATTTAAACAAACTAAGTGCATAGTTATGATGCATAAGGATGCCTTTTCAAAAATTGTGAATTTCATGGCCCCAGGGTCAGGGTTCTGGTATTAGGGCGGAGCTCTATTGATTATATAGTGAAAATGCATTGATTCCTTGAAAAACTTCTCTGCTACTGGAGATTATTTAAACAAACTAAGTGCATTGTTATGATGCATAAGGATGCCTTTTCAAAAATTGTGAATTTCATGGCCCCAGGGTCAGGGGTTCTGGTGAAGGGCGGGGCTCTATTGATTATATAGTGAAAATGCATTGATTCTTTGAAAATCTTCTTTGCTACTGGAGATTATTTAAACAAACTAAGTGCATGATTATGATAGGCAAGGATGCCTCTTCCAAATTTTTTTAATATATGGCCTCAGTTTTTGGGGTTCTTGAGGAGGGGGAGGGGCTCTATTGATTATATAGTGAAAAAGCATTAATTCTATTAATTAATCATTAATTAATCCTGTCTGCTCCTTAGTGTTGAGCTGATAAATAAACTGCTTAGCTATGATGAAAATGGAAGCTTCGAACAGAATTTTTAAATCTTGTGGTCCTAGGGTCAGAGGTTCTTGCATAACGTGAGTGGAGGGGGGGGGGGGCTTTTGATAATATAGTGGAAAAGTGTTAATTCTTTGAAGTCCATAGTTATGATGATGCGGGTAACTCTTCCAAATTTGTAAATTTCTTGACCCTTGGTCTTGGGTTCTGGTGTTAGGGTAAGGCTTTGTTGAATCTGTTGTGAAAATGCATTGTACCTGTGAAATTCTTCTCTGCCTCTGGGCATATCGGAAGCAAACTGAGTAATAGTTTAAATGATATAAGTAAGCTTATTTCTACCAGATTTTTGAACATCTGGACCATTTGTCTAAGCAATCTGGTCCTGGGCAGGGCTCTATTAATTTGTATTCTACTGAGAGAAATCATTCCCCTTTTCCATTCACCTTTGATAATTAATCACTGTAAATAATGTATTTGAAAGGTTAATAGAATAAGATAATTATGCAAGAATGTTTATCGTATAATTCAAAAAGTACTTTCTTAGTTTTAATAATCAGGTAGACCTGAAAGTAATAGATAAAAGCTCGTCAAAGAGACCATAAAAGAGGTCAATGCTAGAGGTCTTAATATGGGTTTAAAAATAGTACATAAGCACTAATAGTTTGTTAATAGTCTGCATGGTGATAGTGTTACAGAGTGTAAGTGGGGGACAGATTAGAATTTAATTTATGAGTTGATACTGAATACTAGACTAATTATTTTGTTGATCCTGATCTTCCTACTTCTCTTGCTTTAGGGCAACAAAGTTTCACCTATCAGTGTATTTAACTTCTAAATTGTTGTATTATACTCAGGTGACCGATAAGGCCCTTGGGCCTCTTGTTAGCTCTACTGGTCAGAGACCAGAATAGCTAATGCGATAGTAAGTTGTCTGTCTGTCTGTCAGTAAACAATTTTTCAAAATGCTACTCCTCCTACAGTTTTCGTCTGATTTCAATATTACTTGGCACACAAGTAAACTACACTAAGATACATAATTGTGTGTATCGGTTTTTGATTTCGGTGAACGGTGTTGCCATGGTTACTAAAAATAGAAATTTCTGTGAAATACTTTCAAAATGCTACTCCTCCTACAGTTTTGGTTTGATTTCAATATAACTTGGCACACAAGTACACTACACTAAGATACATATTTCTTTGTATCGGTTTGTGATTTCGATGAACGGTGTTGCCATGGTTACTAAAAATATAAATTTCTGTGAAATACTTTCAAAACTCTACCCCTCCTACAGTTTTGGTCAGATTTCAATATAACTTGGCAAACAAGTAGATTACACTGAGATACATAATTCTGTATATCCATTTTTGGATTTTGGTGAAGTGTTGGCATGGTTACAAAAAAGCTGAAATTTCTTTGACATGCTTTCAAAACATTACTTATCACCCGCGTGGCGCAGTAGTAGAACGTTTGCTCTAGAGTCGCAGAGTAAGGAATTGATCCTTACGTCGCGGGTTCGAATCCAAGTGTGGGACATGGAGACGGGTCCTTCGGATGAGAGAGACCGTATAAACCAAGGTCCCATGTCGCAGAAGGTGCTGGCCCTGAGTGCCTAGCATAGGTCAAAATTTACAGCTCTCCACCGACAAGTTGTTGCGTCTCCATATGAATGAAAAATTCTTGAGAGGGACGTTAAACAACAAACAAACAAACAAAATATTACTTCGCCTACAGTTTGGTCTGATTTTAATATAACATGGCATGCAAGTAGACTACACTGAGATACATAATAGTCTTTATTTTTTTTTTTTTTTTTTGATTTTGATGAATGATGTTGCCATGGTAACTAGAATCAAAATTTCTCTAAAATTCTTTTAAAAGGCTACTCTTTCTACAGTTTTAGTCTGATTGCAATTCATCTTGTAACAAAAAGAGATCAAAACAAGGATTATTATTTATTTATTGCTGTTGCAAAGTTTCAAGTCCAAGTGCTACTTTTGTCTTCCTTTGTTACAAGTACAAACCAGTAGAGCTATAGTCTCGACAGAGACTTCTGGTTATCCCTATGGTCTGCATCAAGATGAAGGTGCCTTATGAGTATTTTCGAAAAATCGTGTTGATGGTTCTTTTCTGTTTATGGTTCCCTAACAACTATGATTGTTATGGCATGTTTTTTGGCATATTACATGTATCATTTATCAATAATTGCGGCTTTTAAATGTTTTAATAATATCGCCTATGATTTAAGTACTGTTTAATGCAGCGATTTGAAAGACATTTTTGTGTTAAAAGAGCAACATGAAAAATTTTTTCAAAGCAAAATATCTCTGACAGATCCAAAACTGTCGTTTTGTTTTTCTTTTTGAATGCTCTTTTTAGTGGCACGCTGCGCTTTTGAAAGTTCGTAAATGGTGAAATTCATCGATCCTTGTTCGGTTTGTACACCACTTCTTGTCAGACATACACACGTGGTTAAAATAAACCGAAAAATTGTCTTCTGAAGACAGGTCAACGATGCGCAAGCCTATTAAAAGTACTGACGCCCCGTTATCTCGTAATCACGAGTGAAATATGAATATAACGAAAGTATTCAAGCTCAAAAGTCCATTCAAACAATACAAATCAGGGCAGAGAAAACACGGACCTCTAAAACATCAGAGGTGGGATCAGGTGCCATGGAGGAGTGAGCATCCCCTGCCGACCGGTCACACCCGCCGTGTGCTCCTTGTCATGATCGGGAATAACGAAAAAATCCTTACACAATCAGTGTGTAAATAATGCCCTAATAATTAGTATTTAAAGGTCAGTCAGCATTTGACTTAATGATAGATTGTTTTTTTCTGACAAGGTCATTGTATCCACCATAGAACTTGCAAAATTACGACTTTAAACGAGACTGTTGATATTCTTGTTTCATCAATATTCTTGTGCAATAAATTATCTCGTAATTACCAGAAAAAATCTCCCTATTACAAAAAAAAAAAGATCTCCTCAAGTCATTGCCGTCTTCTACTTTCCGCCTCGTTTTTCTCTGTGAAGGACTTCATATCTGCTCATTTAATTTCTATTTCCTCTGGGGTTCTATTTACTATTGTTACAGAATTAACACTATAGAAAAAAAAATTGCATGTATAATATTAATTAAATTAAAATGGGAAAAAAAACCTACGTTAAGTCTAATGCTCCCCAAATTTCTTGGCGATTAGAGATTGACAAACAGCTCATTTCTGTATCAGTACTTTTTTCAGATTGATAAATATTCGTGCTTGGCCTACATACGCATGTGAACAAAAAGAGACCGATGGCGATTAATTTCTTTCTTCTGCCTGAAAAAAATGATGATGTAGATGTGTAATATACGTAAAGTAGTTCAAATAACAATAATTGATATGGATTCTTACTAAGATACCAATGGGCATGACAAACGATACTTAGTGGTTGATATTTTGCACCAAGTGTCATTTTTCTTACTGTGGTTAATCCTGGAGTAAATTTCTCATACATAACATTCGGCGCAACGGCCTCGGAAAGTGCTAGGAGCTCCTTCTCACTCCAGTTTGGCTTCCTTGTCTTCAATTCGGATGACATAGGTCTATAGTTGTCGTTTGTTAATCAGGTCGAGTAAAATACCTTATATGGATATTTTTGTCATTGCGCACAACGGTGTTTACCTCGAGCAATGGTCCAATCCAATGAATGAGCCGAAAAGCATGCTGGTCGTCTATATGTTAACATTCTACTATAAACATGTGGTTCAGGTAAATTTACGGCATGATTTCAAATGCCTACGGGAAAGTCAACTTATAAGTATTTTAAATATTTTTGTGAAAAATACGAAGATTAGGTACTAAATAAGGTCTCCCATGCTAACATTAACAAACAAAGCTAATTTTCCGTGTTAAGAAGTACGTTGAAATACCGCTCACAAAGTCTTCACAAGTAATAAGAATCCACTTTTTATAATTTGATATTCGTACATTTGCCATGCTACTTGTGTTATTCGTCGTTGCTTTGTTATTTGTTGACTAGAAATTAAAAGTTAATGCACTTAAAAACATAAGTTTATTGCTGCACATTTATTTTATACAGGTATACTTCTCATGTACAATTTCATGGTACATGTATTAAGTAGCATATATATCAAAGTAGTATACTTAGTAAACAATATTTACACACTCATAATGTCGTAATGATTGTATCTTTGTCACCATTTCGTAATGGACTGATAAGTAAATTAATCGATAAGTCCTAGTACATGCATACGCCAACTGTCTAATACTTGTTTAAACTTATCAGTCTTCGATGCACACAGAACAATCCGAAACTTCATTTCTAACAATTTTAAGAAAGTCTTATAGACTTGATTTTTTTGCACTTCTAAGTGATTTTCTCTCTGACTCGTAACATTGTAATTTTTCTGAATTCAGCAGAGAAATGTTTTCGTCAATTAAAATCAAAAGGTGTGCTTTAGTCTTGTTTTCATCTTTTGACATTTCTATCTGTTCTGATTTTGAAACTGGGATTTTTTGAAATTTCAAAGGACTTGGATATCTAGAGTGTAACAGAAAATCTGTAAAAATTATTCGCGTATTTTCCATTGATGAAAGGGTAAATGTTAATACATTTTGAGAAATTTTGTCAGAAGATTGACTTAAACCGGAAATACATCGATCCGAATTGGGTTGAAAATAGCTCGATTTTCTTATTTTTATTCTGAAATTATCTCTTTCTTCAGTAAAACTTTTGACCTGTTTTGGTTGTGTGCGGTGTTCGTAGACTCCTAACAAAGCACCGATTTTTTTTTGATAATATTTCCAGGTTATCGAAATTTTTTAAGACTATTTCCCATTTAAGACTGTTTGCAACACCACCCACATGTTTTTTAATGTTTCTATTGTATTCCTCAAGAATAAAATCGAGGCATTGGTGTGCATCTTCACGGCCACTACATGAGAAAGATGTGTTCCTGTTTAAACAATCTAGTATTTCTGAATTCATCAGAAGTCTGGAGCAGAGGTTGAAGCTATCAATTATCATGTATTTAGTGTGGTGTCTTCCATGCCATATTTGTCTGAAAATTTTCCGTGCGTTTTCTACAAGTTGATGCTTATTTCCCCCAACACCTTCTCGGAACATAAATATTGACTCTAAACAAGGCACCATAACCCGACAAATAAAATGGAAAGTTTGGTCACTGCTTTCTTCAACCCACCGACAAAAGCCTTCAAAATTCTGCTCATCTTTGTTTGATTTAGTAATTTTGAAAGCATAAAACAATTCCATCCAAATTGATTCTCTAAATTTTAGTAAATTATCAAATGCTATATGGTGATCTGAGCAGCGTTTTGCAAACGCAAGTGCTTTGGGTGTGGAATAACCTTGGGTTTCAAAGAATTCAGACAAAATGAAATCAAAAAACATCTCTGTAACGGACTTTACCATATTCATCTCTTCATGGCCTAAGCCTGTCACTGGAATAATCCCAGAATATTTGTGTGGATCTTCCATTCATGAATTGCTATAACAACGTCATTGGTGAACTGTCGCAGACAATGTAAACAAAATGACGTGACTTTGTCTTTATACCTGCATCGACTGCAATTTTATTAAGAACAACTCCTTTGACGCAGGATTAACAAAAACAGGGGTCTAATAGAGTCTAATATTCGATTTTGAAGCCGATTTGTGTGAAAACAGAGGGTGTTCATAGGATGCATTGCATGGTGTATGACAAACTGAATTACTCTTCAAAATTACACCCTCATCTTTATTACAACATTTTACGTAATTCGTCAACTTTACCTTTTTTTTTTCTTTTTTGTTTGGGACAATTCTTGTCGAAATCGGTTCGTCGAGCGAAGTACCGTGCCTAAGGTTTATTGCCATTTTCATCAAAACACAAGACGGCCTCAAAACTTTTTCTCAGCGATTCTATATTCTTTTTTTATGTCGAGAAGAAGCTTTCTTCAAACGTTTAGATGTTTTCAAAATTTCTCCAGATTTGCGGATGGAAGTTTGGAGATTTTTGGAAATAACCTAATTCTAATTTGATAATGTTTGTCATAACTTCTAGTGTTTGTTTATTTGAATTTCTCGATAACCAAACCTTTTGTAACCTTTGGTTGTTGTCAAAAGCATATATAAGATCAGATACAGAATTTTCACTTTCACTTTTGGGTGGTTCTAGTTTCGATAGCCAGTTCTGAAGGAAAGTGTAACAACCTGATGGTAAGGTATGGCAAAATAATTCAACACCAGTTTTACTCCCTGTGGAATTATACAATAACACCAAAGGAGCAAACGCCAGTGGTGAAACGTAACGCAGATTATTAGCGGAAATTAACAATTCTATTGCTAAACATTTACGAAATTTGCGTTTTTGAAGATTTTCAATTGATTCAACTTCTTGAGAGCGTTGGGTCAAGCAATCAAAGAGGGTTCTGACAATTGGTGCCTGGTTTTCATACATTTCATCTAAAGAAATATCTGACAACATACTAACATCAAAATCAAATTGATTGGATTTCAAAGAATTTGATTTTTTACAAAGTATTTCTTTCATAAAATTGATTTGATCTTGTTCATTGTGGATGATAAAAAGACTACTAATTTCATGTTTCAATTTGTTGATCATAATTTCTTTCTTTTTAATATCTCCATTCAATATATATATTTGGTATTGCAAATTCTCAAGCGCATAAATATTTGTATCATAAATGAAATCTGTTTGACACACATTGTCTTCTAACATGCTTGTGCAAGTCTGCACTTCTTTTTCACATGAAGACATTGGCGATGTTTGAACAGCAGAGTCCAAGAAAGAAGTATATGAAGTTAGAATTGGACACGCTATATCTGTCTGAACTTCGATGTGGATCTGATGAGATGATTCGTCGTTGAGAGGAACTTTTGATCTCTTTTCCTGTGCCCCTCCCTGTTCTGAGTCGTCTGATTTTCTGTAAAAAGTCGATACCCTTCACTTCATAAACATTTAACAAGTAATAAAAATGTTGCGATGATCACCCATGCACCTAATATAGTAAAACTAGAACTGTATAAAAGTTATAAGAAAAACACGGAGTATTTTTCGGGGGGGGGGGGGGTTAGGGTGGAATTAATTATAACTCACTTTCTCCAAGTTATTTTTAAGGGTTCGTATGAAAGCCAGAAGAAAGTTATGTCCCTTTGTCTCGCACATGTAAGGAAAAAATATTCACGGTACTACTAGATAATCACTCTGAATTAGATTTGAACGTGCCGCCTTTTGTTCACAGAATTACTTATTTCTAGATAATACGAAATTCAAGGAACCGGAATTTTTCCAATTTTTTTTTTAAAAACATTGTATAGAAAGTTCCCATCATAATGCTATAGAACTTATTACTCATATTAAAGCTTGAGATTCATTGCCCTCTTATAGAAGCGATAACTCTTATCGGGGTATTTGACCATTATTTTCTGATATATTTTAGGTTAAAAGGCAATTTCTGTCTAAATCTGAACAAGATATGCTGCATTTGCGCACTTATTAATCAATAAATTGGTAAAATAAATAAATTCAGGGAGCCCTTAATAGTTAAGCAATATATTGAATGAAGAGAGAGAGAGAGATAATGAGCCTTATCTGTAAATCCATCGACAAAAGAGTGATACTGATGTTGTATAAAGTTTTGTCACAATGAATGTAAATGGAAGATAGGTTTAATGTCTTTGTATATGATTCGCGGGCATTTATTTATTACTTAATATTGTTTGTTTGTTTATTGTTGTTTAACGTCCCTCTCGAGAATTTTTCAGTCAAATGGAGACGCCTCCACTTGCCGATTGAGAGCTGCAAATTTTGACCTATACTTGGCACTTAGGACCACTGAGCAGAGAGGGATTTTTCCGTGCCAGCACCTACTGCGACACGGGCCCTCCGTTCATACGGTCTCATCCTAAGGACCGGTCCCCACGTCCCACAGTGGGATTCGAACCCGCGACGTTAGGATCAACTCCTTACTCCACGACTCCTACAGCAAACGCTCTAACTACTGCGCCACGCGGGCGACCTACTTAATATTGACATTTCCAACTGTTTGCGCTGTGATACCTCTTTGAAAATCAAATGTGTTGATTTCTCGATATTTACAATTGAATGTAAATTTCGCCAAGTGAAAGGTCGAGAACGTAATATGCATGTCAGTTTCTTGCTTCTGTCTTTTTGCAAGACCTCAATGAGCGGGGACTATGAAATTAACATGGAATACCTCGTGTATTTTAAATCTATTAATGAGATTTCGCCCGTTATGCAAATTATCCCAGGTTTCCAACTGCCCTTGATGCCCTGGAATGCCCAACAAACTACATATAGACAGCGATTCCTTAAATGTATTTAATATTTGTAAGAATTAAGAACCAGAGGTCTCTGATTGTCACATTTACGGTGTTGTAGTTTATTTGTCTTGTCAAGTATTTTAAATTTACTGTGATTATTGTGCTAACTTTGTTCCGTACTTTCTTTCAGTTATCCTATTCTGGACCTCTCATTCGAATACCCTTAATGGTACCTCTCCACTACCTGTATTTATTTACCTGAGTTTAGGCTTCCGCCCCTTCTTAGAACCAGATTTCGACACGTATCTGCACGGGCTCTGAATGATCAGTATATTCTCTTACTCGAAAATTTTGAAAGTTAAAGTATAGTTACAGACACTGACTTCTGAGGTGAGTAACATGTTTTATTTACAATTTCTTCTCTGTTTTTTAAATTTACGGTCCTGGGATAAATAATTGTTATTTCAACGTATTTTAATTTTAGTTACATGTAGTTTTGTTTGAATGTTCGTTCGTTTGTATAGTTTGTATGTTCTATAAATATTATAGTGAGCAGTATTCATTAATTGATAGTATCGGCTATAGTATTTCAGTATTTAGTTTCATTATGATTCTAAACAGTAAAGTAGCTATGTAAGTAAAGTTACTGCGTATAAGTTTAAGTTACATGTAAATCAATGTAATTATTGTGTAAAAGCATTTACTACAAGTTCTGTAATTCAGCGCTGTGATGTTCAACACATTATTGTCCATTATGTGGGTCATAACTTGTATGTAGCTTTGTGTATAAATGAGTGACTTAATGTGTTCACTATTGTTGTATTATGTAGGTCCCGTTCTACTTTGTATGGTTTATGGTGTACAGTGTATTGTGCACAGTGTACGGAGTATGGTGTAATGTAGAAATTTACCGTTGTGAAGTGGGCAGAAGAGAGCCAGAATACTATGCACAACTAGATAAATGTGAAAACGTTTGGATTTTTTTAAAATTATTTGGAAAACATTAGGGAAAGAACCCGCAACACTGATGAGATAGTAGCTCTACTGTTTTGTACTTGTTACAAAGAAAGAGAAAATTAGCACTTGGACTTGAAACTAGGCAACAACAATAAATAGAATAATCATCCTTGGTTAAGTATCTTTTTGTGGGGAGATTGATTGCTGTAGCGTTTTGAAAGAATTTCCCACAATTTTTAGGTCACCTGAGTCACTCAGGTGACCTATTGCTATCTGTTTTCGTCCGTCGTCGTGCGTCGTGTGTTAACATTTGAACATTTTCAGCTTCTTCTCTGAAACCGCTGAACCAATTTCAACCAATTTTAGCATATGGCATCTATGTGTGAAGGGGAACAAAATTTGTGAATATCATGGTCCCTGCCCCCCTGGGGCCTGAGGGGTGGGGCTAAAACCACCAAAATTAATGCAATCTTTAAAAATCTTCTTCTTTACTCCTGGACATCAAGCAGTCAAACTGTTGTCATGATTGTAATAAGCATTGAGCCCTCTACCAAAATTGTGAAATTCATGGCCCCAGGGTCAGGGGTTCTGGTGCTAGGGCGGGGCTATATAGATCATATAATGAAAGTGCATTATTTCTTTGAAAATCTTCTCTACTCCTGGGTATTATTGAAACAAATTAAATACATAATTATGTTAAGCAAGAGTGACTCTACCAAAATTGCGAAATTCATAGCCCCATGGTCAGGGGTTCTGGTGCTAGGGGGAGGGGGGGGGCGCTATATAGATCATATAGTGAAAGTGCATTATTTCTTTGAAAATCTTCTTCTCTACTCCTGGGTATTATTAGAAAAAATTGAATACATAGTTATGATAAAAAAGGGTGACTCTACCAGAATTGTGAAATTCATGGCCCCAGGGTCAGGGGTTCTGGTGCTAGGGTGGGGTTATATAGATCATATAGTGAATGTGCATTATTTCTTTGAAAATTTTCTTCTCTACTCCTGGGTATTATTGAAACAAATTAAATACATAGTTATGATGAGCAAGAGTGACTCTACCAAAATTGTGAAATTCATAGCCCCAGGGTAAGGGGTTCTGGTGCTAGGGGGAGGGGGGGGGGCTATATAGATCATATAGTGAAAGTGCATTATTTCTTTGAAAATCGTCTTCTCTACTCCTGGATATTATTGGAACAAATTGAATACATAGTTATGATAAGCAAGGGTGACTCTACCAGAATTGTTAAATTCACGGCCCCAGGGTCAGGGGTTCTGGTGCTAGGGTGGGGTTATATAGATCATATAGTGAATGTGCACTATTTCTTTGAAAATCTTCTTCTTTACTCCTGGGTATTATTGAAACAAATTAAATACATAGTTATGATAAGCAAGAGTGACTCTACCAAAATTGTGAAATTCATAGCCCCAGGGTCAGGGGTTCTGTTGCTAGGTGGGAGGGGGGGGGGGCTATATAGATCATATAGTGAAAGTGCATTATTTCTTTGAAAATCTTCTCTACTCCTTGGTATTATTTAAACAAATTAAATACATAATTATGTTAAGCAAGAGTGACTCTACCAAAATTGTGAAATTCATGGCCCCAGGGTAAGGGGTTCTGGTGCTGGGGGGGGGGGGGGCTATATAGATCATATAGTGAAAGTGCATTATTTCTTTGAAAATCTTCTTCTCTACTCCTGGATATTATTGGAACAAATTGAATACATAGTTATGATAAGCAAGAGTGACTCTGCCAAAATTGTGAAATTCATGGCCCCAGGGTCAGCCCGGGTTCTGGTGCTAGGGTGGGGCTATATAGATCATATAGTGAAAGTGCATTATTTCTTTGAAAATCTTCTTCTCTACTCCTGGGTATTATTGAAACAAATTAAATACATAGTTATGATAAGCAAGGGTGACTCTACCAAAATTGTGAAATTCATGGCCCCAGGGTCAGCCCGGGTTCTGGTGCTAGGGTGGGGCTATATAGATCATATAGTGAAAGTGCATTATTTCTTTGAAAATCTTCTTCTCTTCTCCCGGGTATAATTGAAACTAATTAAATACATAGTTATGATATTAGGAAGGGTGACTCTTCCAAAATAGTGATTTTCATGACCCTTGGATCAGGGTTCTGATGTTAGGGCCCGGGCTCTATTTATTATATAGTGAAAATGCATTAATGCTTTAAAAATCTTCTTCTCTGCCCCTGGGTACTATTTAAACAAACTAAATACATTGTTATGATACACAAGGATGCCTCTTCCAAAATTGTGAATTTCATGGCCCCAGGGTCAAGGGTTCTAGTGAAAAGGTTTTGGGGGGGGGGCTCTATTGATTATATAGTGAAAAAGCACAATTTCTTTGAAAATATTCTTTTCTGCTTCTGGTTAAAAAGCAAAGAAGCTAAGTATATAGTTATGATGAGCAAGAGTGCTTCTTCCAGAGTAGAGAATTGCATGACCCGGGTCAGATGTGCTGGTGTAAGGGTGGGGCTCTTGATAATATAGTGAAAATGCATTAATTCTATTAAATAATCCTGTCTGCTCCTTAGTGTTAAGCAGATAAACAAAGTGATTACTTATGATGAGCAAACTTCTGGTCCCAGGGTGAGAGACTCTAGTGTTTCTTGGTGGAGAGGGGGGGGGGGGGGGCTCTATTGATAATATAGTGAATCTGAAGTAAAAATGCATTATTTCTTTAAAAATTTTCTCTGCACTTGGGCATATCAGAGGCAAAAAGATTAAAAGTTTTAATAAGGAAGGGTATTTTTACCAGATTTTTGAACATCTGGACCATTTGTTCAAGTGTTCTGGTCCTGGCCAGGGCTCTATTAATTTGTATTCTACTGAGAGGAGTAATTCCCCTTTGCCATTTACTTTTGATAATTAATCACTGTAAACAATGTACTTGAAAGGTTAATAGAATAAGAGAATTAAGCAAGAATTTTTATTGTATAATACAAAAAGTATATTTAGAGTTTTAATGATCAGATAGACTTGTAAGTAATAGATAAATAAAAATGGAACAAAAATAACTTGTCTTATTAAATGTTCATCAAAGACCAAGAGAGGCCAATGTAAGAGATTTCAACAAGAAATTAAAGTAGTACAGAAGCACTGATAGGTTTTTAATACACTGTATAGTGATAGTGATAAATTGGGAACAGATTAGAACCTAATTCATAAACTATCAATGAATACTAGATTAATTATTTTGTTGATCCTGATCACCCTAGTATTTTTCTTGCTTTTGGGCAACAAAGCTTCACCTTTCAGTTCATTTTATACTCTATGGATCCTCTAAATTGTTGTATTATACTCAGGTGACTCTTAAGGCCCTTGGGCCTCTTGTCTATTTTTAGAACCATGGCAACACTGTTCATCGAAATCAAAAACTGATAAAAAAGAATTATGCATTTTTAAATGATCCGCATATGTGCCAAGTTATACTGAAATCACATTAAAACTGTCGTCGGAGTAGAGTTATGAAAGTATTTCACAGAAAATTCTACGCAGATGTGTCAAGGCAGCACACAGATCATTATTCGGCAAATCCATACATTTTTTGTAAATTGTAGCATTCACCGGCAAGTCGTGGCGCCTCAATTTGAGTGAAAAATTCTCGAAGGGACATTTAACAAGCTAACAAAATACTGGTATTGTCCCATTTTTGTTATTATATATGAGGACGCAATTTTGAAGGTCATATAAATTCATTAAATTGATAATTGCAATAAAATCACAAGCATTTACCTATCCAATAAAATCTCTTGCAATTGTTCATGACAGTCTTTATCTACTAATACTGAAAAGTGTGATATTTTGAAGTCATCGCGCATGAATTTTTATATATCAAATTTTTTTTTGGCTTTGCGTAGTATTTGTGTTTAGTTAATTATTCACAATATTGTATTTTTTATCTGTATAACCTTGTTTTATTTATTTGCAATCTATTTATAATGATGAATAAGAAACTTTGACGGTATAGTATGAAAACAGTTTGTCTTCGTCACAATGCTTTATTATTTTTTTTTTTTTGGGGGGGGGGGGCATATTTTCATATCGCTCCCTCTTTACATATATGGACATATATATATATTAATTTCATCCATTGAGCTCAACAAGAGGCAATAAATATAACATTTAACTACTGTAAGTTCTTTTAATTCCACGGTGTTAAAATTTCACCATTTCTCAAAATGTACCAATCGCGATGGTTTTAATTTCACGCTGCAAGAAATTAATTTAAATTTCGTACAAGTATTTAAGCGTTTTTAAAAACTAATGATAGCATTAACGATGGGTTTAATTTCGCGGGAAAATGATGAATCGCGAACATAGCGCAATTTAAACCATAGTGATTATTTGCCAATCTACAGTACTTTAGAATGAGTGTGAAAAGCTAGGGCCCCACATGGTTACTATAGAAACAGAGGAAGATTGATTGATTAATTGTATATTGTTTAACGTCCCATTCGAGAATTTTTCACTCATATAGAGACGTCACCGTATGCCGGTGAAGGGCTTAAAATTTAGACCTATACTCGGCACTCGGGACCATTTATCGTGCCAAAGCCTACCGTGACACGTTTTTAAGGTCATATTTGAAAGACCCGTGACTTTCACTTCTATTGCCGGGCGCTTGACGAAGGAACAGTCACTACCTATATTTACGTCATAGGTTTGACGCGGCGCGGCGAACGAGAATCGAACCCGGGCCTCCCGATCACGAAGCGAACGCCCTACCACTAGGCTACCGTGACCGGTAACAGAGGAAGAAAATTCATGGCTAACAGAAATGTTTCTGCCAGCCTGGGATCCTGGTAAAGTTTTGTTTATTTGTTTGTTTGTGTTGTTATATGTGTGTTCAATTTTATTTAAATATTCCGTACACAAATGTATTTTTGTTAAGTGCTTGGTACTTATGAACTTAAAACATTTTTTCATTGAAACATCACTTTTATAAATTTGAATTTATATGTACATTTAAAATGATAACACTCCTTTTATTTTTTCTATGTAAAATAAGAAGATTTTAGATCCATCGAGTTAAGTACCTAACGTTGTGCAAAATATCACTACACTATTCTCTTTGTTTTCAGAATTTCTCCTCTCAGAGGAGATGCAGATAACGAACAGTAATCAAGCTCAAAAGTCCATTGAAACAATACAAATTTGGAGCAGAGCAAACAAAAACCTCTGAAAATATCAGTGTTGGGATCAGGTGCCATATATATATATATATTATATTATATTATATTATATTATATTATATTATATTATATTATATTATATTATATTAGCATAAATAAGATATGGACATTTTAAATGTAAACATGATAAATGCGATCTCTGTATATTTGATCATTTTCATAAAATTTTCGTTAATTTCACTTCTTACATTAAGTGGGTGATAATGTGAATGGTAAATAATCAGAAGTTACTGGTTATATATATGCATAGATGATAATCAGACAGTCAAAATTATATGGATAATAACCAATAGGTCGACGATAATATGAACATTAATCAGTAGATCTTTGGTAATTTTGATGATAATATGAATACTAATCTGTAAATCTGTGATAATATTGATGAAAATATGAATATAAATCAGTAGATCTTTGGAATATTGAAGATAATGTGAACATTAATCAATAGATCTTTGGTAATATTGATGATAATCTGTAGCTTAATGGTAAGAATGAAATGATAGACTGCACATCGGTATATCGCCGTACATTTTCCCTGATTCAATTCACAATGCGTTAAACAAACTGATGTCGCGGTTCAGTTCAATCGGTTCAGAATTATCCGGATCGCCCATTTTGGTTCCTTGTTTGTTATTATACCCCCGCTCCGAAGGAGAGGGGGGTATACTGTTTTACCCTTGTGTGTCTGTCTGTATGTCTAGCTGTCTGTCTGTCTGTCCGTAATAAATTTTGGTCGCAGTTTTCTCAGCAACTACTCATTGCAGATGCTGGAAATTTTAGCACAATCTTTGTTTATGCCATATGGTAGGATTCATTTTTGTACGAATTCGATGTCAACTTCCTGTTTATCCGTGCGTCTGTCCGTACCATACATAACAAATTTTGGTCGTAGTTTTCTCAGCAACTACTCATCGCAGATGCTTGAAATTTTAGCACAATCTTGTTTAGGCATACCATATAATGGGATTCATTTTTGTACAAATCCAATGTCAACTTCTTGTTTATCCCTGCATCTGTCTGTACCATACATAACAAATTTTGGTCGCAGTTTTCTCAGCAACTACTCATCGCAGGTGCTTGAAATCTTAACACAATATTTGTTTAGGCATGCCATATGTTGGGATTCAATTTTTACTAATCTAATGTCAATTTCTTGATTATCACTGTGTTTGTCCATAACTGAACTTGTGTATTCACATCAGAGCGGGGTATTATTAGTGAGCATTGGCTTACAGACTTCTTGTTTCAAAATGGTTTCTGCACAAAGCATGAGGTCAACCACAAAGCCCAACATCACCCATATCCCGGACTTCACAGTGTGTACATTTTCCAATGTAATTAAATGTTATATATTTACAGATGTTAGGACGGTCTGTTAAGATTTAAAAGTCCTGTATGCTAATACACGATATGTCAACATGCGTGTATTTTGATGATTATGGGTGAATTAAAAAAATGACCACCAAACTGATTTTTTTTGGCAAAATTCAACTACTTATAACATATTTTTCACTTATATCATCATATTGCAAATGCATTCTAGTTTAAAATCCTGAAGTGGCAATAGAATAGACAATTGGATTAAAAAGTTTCAGAATTTTTATTAGTAAAATTTCTTTTGAAAAAAGAAAATATCATTACACCTTAAAAAACTTTCTAAAATACATAATCACAAGAAATTATAGTTTTTTATGCTTCAAAATGGTAAAAGGGGTATAAATGATTAAATCTAGACCTTGAATGACTATCTTCTCTTGCACATGTGACAAAAAATTGGCTTTTTGATTGTTATTTTACATTATTTTTTCAATTCTGGTTTGAAAAGTTTTAATATGAAAAAAATATGAAGCAATAAAATTACCCAAAATTCACTTTTTTGTCCATTCAAGTCAATTCTTTAAATGTAAGCCAAAAAATAATTGTTATATACGAGTTCTCTTACAAAAAATACTAGTTTTTGAAGTGACCCTATGTTACATTATTGTGTTGCACTCCTGACATTTGATATGTATTTTATTATCCCCTCGCGCAACTAGTTGCGGAGGGGATATAGCATCGCTACTGTGCGTATGTGTGTGTGTTAGTGTGTTAGTGTGTCCGTTACAGCTTGTGGGCAAGATTTAAAGAGAACCTTTGCACTATCATTTCTCAGCCTTCACATACTTATGTGGCATTGTAAAAGGACGAACCCTATTCATTTTCAAGTTAATCGGTGAAATAGTTCTTAAAATATCGCATTTTTACTACCTTCAAACCCTGCAATTTTGTGTACGAGTTGACAATACTCACTTCCGGTAAATTGGTTAAAATTCGGGTCGTTTCGATAGAGCCGCTTCTTAAGTTCTACTTTGTATTTGCGTATTGTCATATTATTGTGCGTGTCTTGAGAAAGTTTGTATGAATTAAAAGTGTTATCTCTGTCACCGAGTAACTGAAATAATTTGATGAACGTCGCAGTTTCAATACCAAATTACCACACGTGTGTGTTTACAATAGGGGCCTGAGGAATTCAGGTGGCAGGGGATAGTTTCGTACTAAAGACCCGGTCAAATTTCTTAAAAAATTGAGATATCCCCTGTTTGATGTGATATTTTATGTAGAAAAATGATTAGAATAATTATGGGACACATTTGCAGTGTAGCAGAGTGCTTGCTGAAAAAAATGATGTGCAACATGTAGGTGTCACTATGATGCTTATCATATACAGAGTTGTAAATGCGAAACTAAGACACGTGGTCAGTTGCAGAGGAAATTCAGCTGAAAAGCAGTAGGCCTTAGAAGAAGGTGTGTATCTCAGAGGGAAGGTGAATGACCCCATATCAATTGGTGAATTTTTATTAGGGCTTGCATTGATTTACAGACTACTGGGTGTTTTATCCTGCTCGCTCGGGCCTGGGGGTGGGTTGTATGGGTGTGAATGAGGCCCAAATCTTGGAAAAACAAGCCAAAATTTGGGGAGTCCCCAGGTGCATTTTTGGTACATGTGCACTCTAATACGCAGATTACATGTAATTTGTTGACATAATTTGTGAGCCATGGGCATATGAAGTGTAATTAATTAGCCCCTGGAAAATTGTCCCCATGTACATGTTTTTATGGATCGCATGTATATGTGTACCCCCTCGGCACATGTTTGGCATTAAAAAAACTATCCCCTGCTACCTTCAAGAAAACACCAATTTTCAGAAATATGTAATTTAGTCTAATTCTTCTCTAAATAAGTTTATTGATGCATGCCATTTTCAAAACTCACCATATTTCTTTCATTTGACTCTTATTCATTTAGGTAGAGAGACCTAAACACAAGGGGGGTAAACCTTTTCCAGTACACATTTTCAAAGAGTTTGAAGCATCAGCATAACAAATCTTAACAGAGTAAGGCAATTTTTTTCTGAGAAAAATTTATTTGCTTGAAAATAATAGTTTGGGCACTGTCACATATATTTTATCAAATTTTGATGCAATTATTTAGTAGTAATTAAAATTAAAGGGGCTTAATTATTGCGATATCACTGAAATTACATAAATTTACTCTTTTTTACATGTATTTCACTAAATATCATTATTTAGAAAAAAGAATGAGTCAGTATGCAAAAATATCAGTTCACAGAACCACATTTATTGAAAGAATTGCTGTGCTTTAATTTTTTTTTCAAAATAGACCCATTTTACTATTGATGATTACATAAAAAAATACCCCCTCCCCTTCATTTTCCCCCTCATTTGTCTTCTATAATGTGATAGAACTTAAACTTTTCATTATTTTCATATAGATTATATATATTTCTTTAAATTAGAACAAAACAAATGGTCTTTTTGCATATTTAATGGACAAAATATCAAAAATATGTACATTTTCATGTAATTATTGGATTCTACTAAGCACCTGAAATTTACTCACAAATGCCAAGTAAGGACAGGATGATCACTTTAAATATTCAGGGGAATCAAATGCATGTATTTGATCATTCAGATATGTTGAAATTGAATGAAATATACTCAGAAAAAGGACAGTCAGGAAAATCAGATTTCCACAGTATATTTTCAATAGAATCAGGTAATGGTTGGAGGGGTAGGGTAGATAACTGCAATTTCCAGGACACTTCTTCTTGAACCTTTGATGCAGGAGGGGTTTTTGTATATTACAATAAATATCCTGAAAAATAAATTAGGTTTTCTTTTTGCAAACAAGCTGTAGATGTATAAATTCAAGCAATTAAGAGGTAAAATGGGATTTCTCAAAACATCAAAAATAGGAGAGTATGTGTTACATGTGAATACATTTCATCAAGGCATGCAATTCTTATTGAGTTTTTTATATGTAGCTGCATTTGAAATTGATCAAAGTTACCATTAAACACTGTTTTGATAAGAAATAGTTTCTTTTGGATTGTAGGAGTTG
Organism: Saccostrea echinata; assembly: GCF_033153115.1. Taxonomy (NCBI): domain Eukaryota; kingdom Metazoa; phylum Mollusca; class Bivalvia; order Ostreida; family Ostreidae; genus Saccostrea; species Saccostrea echinata. Next base: position 7,417,077 of record NW_026889782.1, on the reverse strand, counting down.
GTCATTTTTGAAGTAACACAAAGAATATGGGGTTAAGGTGGTTGACCGACAATTGGTGGGGTCACTTATTTGCCTCCAACTTTTTTATTTTTCATTGAAATAAGACATATTTAGTATATTTATACTCAGAATTGATTGCACTTTCTAAATATGGAAAGTTATTTTAATTGAAAAGCAAACTTTGAAAGTTAAAGGTGGCAGGGGATAGTTTCGTACTAAAGACCCGGTCAAATTTCTTAAAAAATTGAGATATCCCCTGTTTGATGTGATATTTTATGTAGAAAAATGATTAGAATAATTATGGGACACATTTGCAGTGTAGCAGAGTGCTTGCTGAAAAAAATGATGTGCAACATGTAGGTGTCACTATGATGCTTATCATATACAGAGTTGTAAATGCGAAACTAAGACACGTGGTCAGTTGCAGAGGAAATTCAGCTGAAAAGCAGTAGGCCTTAGAAGAAGGTGTATATCTCAGAGGGAAGGTGAATGACCCCATATCAATTGGTGAATTTTTATTAGGGCTTGCATTGATTTACAGACTACTGGGTGTTTTATCCTGCTCGCTCGGGCCTGGGGGTGGGTTGTATGGGTGTGAATGAGGCCCAAATCTTGGAAAAACAAGCCAAAATTTGGGGAGTCCCCAGGTGCATTTTTGGTACATGTGCACTCTAATACGCAGATTACATGTAATTTGTTGACATAATTTGTGAGCCATGGGCATATGAAGTGTAATTAATTAGCCCCTGGAAAATTGTCCCCATGTACATGTTTTTATGGATCGCATGTATATGTGTACCCCCTCGGCACATGTTTGGCATTAAAAAAACTATCCCCTGCTACCTTCAAGAAAACACCAATTTTCAGAAATATGTAATTTAGTCTAATTCTTCTCTAAATAAGTTTATTGATGCATGCCATTTTCAAAACTCACCATATTTCTTTCATTTGACTCTTATTCATTTAGGTAGAGAGACCTAAACACAAGGGGGGTAAACCTTTTCCAGTACACATTTTCAAAGAGTTTGAAGCATCAGCATAACAAATCTTAACAGAGTAAGGCAATTTTTTTCTGAGAAAAATTTATTTGCTTGAAAATAATAGTTTGGGCACTGTCACATATATTTTATCAAATTTTGATGCAATTATTTAGTAGTAATTAAAATTAAAGGGGCTTAATTATTGCGATATCACTGAAATTACATAAATTTACTCTTTTTTACATGTATTTCACTAAATATCATTATTTAGAAAAAAGAATGAGTCAGTATGCAAAAATATCAGTTCACAGAACCACATTTATTGAAAGAATTGCTGTGCTTTAATTTTTTTTTCAAAATAGACCCATTTTACTATTGATGATTACATAAAAAAATACCCCCTCCCCTTCATTTTCCCCCTCATTTGTCTTCTATAATGTGATAGAACTTAAACTTTTCATTATTTTCATATAGATTATATATATTTCTTTAAATTAGAACAAAACAAATGGTCTTTTTGCATATTTAATGGACAAAATATCAAAAATATGTACATTTTCATGTAATTATTGGATTCTACTAAGCACCTGAAATATACTCACAAATGCCAAGTAAGGACAGGATGATCACTTTAAATATTCAGGGGAATCAAATGCATGTATTTGATCATTCAGATATGTTGAAATTGAATGAAATATACTCAGAAAAAGGACAGTCAGGAAAATCAGATTTCCACAGTATATTTTCAATAGAATCAGGTAATGGTTGGAGGGGTAGGGTAGATAACTGCAATTTCCAGGACACTTCTTCTTGAACCTTTGATGCAGGAGGGGTTTTTGTATATTACAATAAATATCCTGAAAAATAAATTAGGTTTTCTTTTTGCAAACAAGCTGTAGATGTATAAATTCAAGCAATTAAGAGGTAAAATGGGATTTCTCAAAACATCAAAAATAGGAGAGTATGTGTTACATGTGAATACATTTCATCAAGGCATGCAATTCTTATTGAGTTTTTTATATGTAGCTGCATTTGAAATTGATCAAAGTTACCATTAAACACTGTTTTGATAAGAAATAGTTTCTTTTGGATTGTAGGAGTTGGTCATTTTTGAAGTAACACAAAGAATATGGGGTTAAGGTGGTTGACCGACAATTGGTGGGGTCACTTATTTGCCTCCAACTTTTTTATTTTTCATTGAAATAAGACATATTTAGTATATTTATACTCAGAATTGATTGCACTTTCTAAATATGGAAAGTTATTTTAATTGAAAAGCAAACTTTGAAAGTTAAAGGTGGCAGGGGATAGTTTCGTACTAAAGACCCAGTCAAATTTCTTAAAAAATTGAGATATCCCCTGTTTGATGTGATATTTTATGTAGAAAAATGATTAGAATAATTATGGGACACATTTGCAGTGTAGCAGAGTGCTTGCTGAAAAAAATGATGTGCAACATGTAGGTGTCACTATGATGCTTATCATATACAGAGTTGTAAATGCGAAACTAAGACACGTGGTCAGTTGCAGAGGAAATTCAGCTGAAAAGCAGTAGGCCTTAGAAGAAGGTGTATATCTCAGAGGGAAGGTGAATGACCCCATATCAATTGGTGAATTTTTATTAGGGCTTGCATTGATTTACAGACTACTGGGTGTTTTATCCTGCTCGCTCGGGCCTGGGGGTGGGTTGTATGGGTGTGAATGAGGCCCAAATCTTGGAAAAACAAGCCAAAATTTGGGGAGTCCCCAGGTGCATTTTTGGTACATGTGCACTCTAATACGCAGATTACATGTAATTTGTTGACATAATTTGTGAGCCATGGGCATATGAAGTGTAATTAATTAGCCCCTGGAAAATTGTCCCCATGTACATGTTTTTATGGATCGCATGTATATGTGTACCCCCTCGGCACATGTTTGGCATTAAAAAAACTATCCCCTGCTACCTTCAAGAAAACACCAATTTTCAGAAATATGTAATTTAGTCTAATTCTTCTCTAAATAAGTTTATTGATGCATGCCATTTTCAAAACTCACCATATTTCTTTCATTTGACTCTTATTCATTTAGGTAGAGATACCTAAACACAAGGGGGGTAAACCTTTTCCAGTACACATTTTCAAAGAGTTTGAAGCATCAGCATAACAAATCTTAACAGAGTAAGGCAATTTTTTTCTGAGAAAAATTTATTTGCTTGAAAATAATAGTTTGGGCACTGTCACATATATTTTATCAAATTTTGATGCAATTATTTAGTAGTAATTAAAATTAAAGGGGCTTAATTATTGCGATATCACTGAAATTACATAAATTTACTCTTTTTTACATGTATTTCACTAAATATCATTATTTAGAAAAAAGAATGAGTCAGTATGCAAAAATATCAGTTCACAGAACCACATTTATTGAAAGAATTGCTGTGCTTTAATTTTTTTTTCAAAATAGACCCATTTTACTATTGATGATTACATAAAAAAATACCCCCTCCCCTTCATTTTCCCCCTCATTTGTCTTCTATAATGTGATAGAACTTAAACTTTTCATTATTTTCATATAGATTATATATATTTCTTTAAATTAGAACAAAACAAATGGTCTTTTTGCATATTTAATGGACAAAATATCAAAAATATGTACATTTTCATGTAATTATTGGATTCTACTAAGCACCTGAAATATACTCACAAATGCCAAGTAAGGACAGGATGATCACTTTAAATATTCAGGGGAATCAAATGCATGTATTTGATCATTCAGATATGTTGAAATTGAATGAAATATACTCAGAAAAAGGACAGTCAGGAAAATCAGATTTCCACAGTATATTTTCAATAGAATCAGGTAATGGTTGGAGGGGTAGGGTAGATAACTGCAATTTCCAGGACACTTCTTCTTGAACCTTTGATGCAGGAGGGGTTTTTGTATATTACAATAAATATCCTGAAAAATAAATTAGGTTTTCTTTTTGCAAACAAGCTGTAGATGTATAAATTCAAGCAATTAAGAGGTAAAATGGGATTTCTCAAAACATCAAAAATAGGAGAGTATGTGTTACATGTGAATACATTTCATCAAGGCATGCAATTCTTATTGAGTTTTTTATATGTAGCTGCATTTGAAATTGATCAAAGTTACCATTAAACACTGTTTTGATAAGAAATAGTTTCTTTTGGATTGTAGGAGTTGGTCATTTTTGAAGTAACACAAAGAATATGGGGTTAAGGTGGTTGACCGACAATTGGTGGGGTCACTTATTTGCCTCCAACTTTTTTATTTTTCATTGGAATAAGACATATTTAGTATATTTATACTCAGAATTGATTGCACTTTCTAAATATGGAAAGTTATTTTAATTGAAAAGCAAACTTTGAAAGTTAAAGGTGGCAGGGGATAGTTTCGTACTAAAGACCCGGTCAAATTTCTTAAAAAATTGAGATATCCCCTGTTTGATGTGATATTTTATGTAGAAAAATGATTAGAATAATTATGGGACACATTTGCAGTGTAGCAGAGTGCTTGCTGAAAAAAATGATGTGCAACATGTAGGTGTCACTATGATGCTTATCATATACAGAGTTGTAAATGCGAAACTAAGACACGTGGTCAGTTGCAGAGGAAATTCAGCTGAAAAGCAGTAGGCCTTAGAAGAAGGTGTATATCTCAGAGGGAAGGTGAATGACCCCATATCAATTGGTGAATTTTTATTAGGGCTTGCATTGATTTACAGACTACTGGGTGTTTTATCCTGCTCGCTCGGGCCTGGGGGTGGGTTGTATGGGTGTGAATGAGGCCCAAATCTTGGAAAAACAAGCCAAAATTTGGGGAGTCCCCAGGTGCATTTTTGGTACATGTGCACTCTAATACGCAGATTACATGTAATTTGTTGACATAATTTGTGAGCCATGGGCATATGAAGTGTAATTAATTAGCCCCTGGAAAATTGTCCCCATGTACATGTTTTTATGGATCGCATGTATATGTGTACCCCCTCGGCACATGTTTGGCATTAAAAAAACTATCCCCTGCTACCTTCATTGACATCTCAACACCGGTATATTGTCATTTTTCACTACAATAAATTATTACTTCCGTGCGTGTTTTCAGATTTGATGCATATTGCATGCTACTGTGAGGTTTACCCGGATAGGTAAATTAATGAAATTTAGAGCATACGTGATATGTTTCTGCTAGGAATAAGGGAATCTGCCCAATCACGTATGCTTGTTATGACCCAACCTCCTCCTCCTCCCCCCCCCCCCCCCCCCACCATGATACAGTGTATGCACCTTGACTTTTGTTAAAATTTAACTAGTATTGCAATACATTTTAATTTCTTTACCTTATTATAAACTTCATATAGTAATACTGGATACCCTTGATTACTAGGCCTAGATGAGTGTATCTTGTTTAACGTCCGTTTTGAGAATTTTTCTCGTATATGGAGACATTGCCATTACCGGTGAAGTTCCTGGCGCGAGGGGATGCTCCGCTTAGCGGTGCTCTTGTTTAACATTGTTTTAAAAATTATAACACACAATAACCCATTCTTACTTTGTAAATCAATATGTCGTGTTGACATGTTTCATCGTTTACAGGAGGTTTTTCATATTTTGAAGACCTTAAAACATGATTATTTGCAAAGTGTAATGTATATAAATTGTATTTAAAATATATGTGAAATGATGAAAACTATTCCCTGAATTGACAGTAAAATTTCTGTAATTTGTTGATAGACATAGTGTTTTGAACATCAAATAGTATCAAGCATTTTTTTTTCAATTTATTTTTTTAGTAAAGATAGTTAAAAAGCATCAGTAATTATGAAGCAGTTTTGTTGCACTCCTGACTGCAGTAAAGTTTAAAATTAAAACCATAGAACACAAAAATTCATGAAGTGTTGGCAACATCAAGTGGTAATGAAATTGTGCAATACTTATAGTCCAATACTTCATAATTAAAACAGATGAAAGTATTTAAAATTCACATTTTACCTGGAATTATACCCTACTTTATGCCAAAAACGAGCTTAAATGTATATTTAGAAGATAAAATATATTTTAAAGCATATTTTCCTTTAGAGGACAAACACAGTAATCCACCAGAAAAATTCTGCTCATTATTTTTTCTTTATTTTTATTCTTATTGGATGATTTATAATTCTAACTTATTTGTTGCACTCCTGACCAAAGGCATTGGGGCCTTTAAAGTAGAATTGTGAAGTGAAAATTACATAAGAACTTCTTCTGTTGTTTCCTTGAAGTTTAGGAGGAATTACTTGAATTTTATGACAATATTTTAGTGTGTTTATTTTTAACGTTCATTAAAAAAATCACAAAAAGATAAAAACACATCTGAATTGATAAATTTGAAAAAAGAAGGATTTTAATAATAAAACTGTCAATAATTTAGTATTAAATTATACAAAAAGATCATTATTAATTAATGAATACTTCTGAAGCATGAATAGAAGTGTTTTCTTCACACAACTTGAATCTTTAAAAAAATGTGTTGCACTCCTGACCATAGAAATATGGATCTGAGGCACAGACAAATCTTGTAATTGATAAATCTATTTGGTAAAAATGTTCTTTGTGTCTTTATTTTCCAAAATAAAAATCAGAAAATCATATAATGATAACAGTTTTTTCATGCTTGGGAGCAAAACATCAAATGTTGCACTCCTGACATTTTTAGGTATGCACATATACTTGACTCTCATTAATGCTGCTTGTGATTTATATAATATTTTTAAGTTTTAAAATGTATATCAGTTATTGTTTTACACTTTGAAAATTCTTTTTTGTCTTAATTTTCTTTCAGAATTTTACAATTGATGTTTTTTTGGCAACACTACATTTTTTCTGTTGCACTCCTGACATGGTATAACATTTTTTTAAACATCAGCCATGATCACAACTTGATTAAACAAAAGTTATGACAGTCCACATTTAAAGCTCAATACTTTGAATATTATTAGGAAAGTCTTTATTTTCAACATGAAGCATTATTTTTTATTTCACAGATCTCCAAAAAATATTGAAATTTCAAAATGTCACAAAAAGGTGTTGCACTCCTGACAATTTTAGCATCATTTTTGGGCATAACTTTTTTGTTAATTCAGATATCAACGAGATATTTGGCAGGTATTTAGACACTATCAAAGGACATATGCTGAGACATAGAAATCCATTTTCATTGCCTGTATTTTTAGTGTGGGTTGATAAATATGTGTTTGGTCATTTTTTTTAATTCACCCTTATACGCTATTTTCTTGACTGAAGTGTTAAGAGACGGGCGGGAAGAATATATTGGAACCGCTAGATCTATACTGCAACCGATTTTAAGGTGTCATAATTGTTATTATCGCGATTATTTAGAGTAACTCGCCTTTACCGCGCTCTCTTACGTAGGAATTTGGCATAGTCCAAATCTCGCCAGATTTTTGGGTACAGCGTTTTGAAGGTTAACAATGCCGATGCAGAAGGATGAACAAGTGATGACCGAAATAATTACGACAATGTTGAATTTTATCAATTTCCGAAGGTTGAGTCTGTTTGAAAAAAATGGTTGCGATATATAAGACAAGACAGTTCTTCTCCGTAACTTTGCGAAATCGCTATCTTCGTCGTCACACTGGTGATAAATATATATTATTATAACAGTAACTTGATCCGAAGAGCCGTATCACGTCAAGTTGACAGGCGCGGATCATCAGATCAAACGAGACGCGAAGCGTCGAGTTTGATCTGATGATCCGCGCCTGTCAACGAGACGTGATACGGCTCTTCGGATTAAGTTACTGTTAAAATGAGAAATTTATTATATACCACTTTACAACTAGCAAAATATAATAAAAGGAAACTTTCTGGATCAATTACATAACTTTTATCCATTAAACAAACCATTTTGTCAAGGAACTTTTTGATGCAGAAGAATGAAAACGTCATTTATCTGTGTACTACGTCATCAGTTTCAGAGAGGGGTGATATGGATTCAGAAAACCACAGTGTGAAGATCCGGAACGTCGGATCACACCGTCACGCGATTGCGTAAATTCAACTGTAAAACTGAGTGACAAACAGTTGGGTATATAATAATTTAGCTGATCAGCCTCCTCACACAACACTCGTAACTCCTCTTTCTTCTTATTCGAGTGACTTAAGCCCTGTGATCGTAAAAAGGTGACAAGTTCTGTTTTTTTTTTTTACCTTTTAAATCCATATTACCAGCTTCGGTATAACCGCGCGTCTATAGCGATGTCATTGTACCCAACCGTAGGCATAACGCGCCTCCAACACGAAAGAGTTCCTAAATGACGAGTAATCGCGATAATAACTATTGTCACCGACTCTAAGTGACCAGGCCCGTAGGAAGCAATTTCAGTTTGGGGGGCAGTCATACATTTTCAGTTGGGGGGGCACTATCAACTACCAAAAATTCCTCGACAAGCAAAAAAAAAAAAAAAAAAAAAGAAGGTCATCAGACGTTTTTATTGAGGGGGCACAAGTTAGTAGTAGCTATATTTTCTATAGTAATCTATATATCGGTAAAATTATGGGGGGGGCACGGCCCCTCCCCCCCCCCGGTTCCTACGGCCATGCTAACTGTCCTGGTACTGCAAGTTAGATAAAGAAGCGTAATTAAATTTCATTGCTTACAATAAAATTGAAAATTTTTGTTTGCTGTTCAGTTAGCATTGCAACTTCATCAGCCGAAATCTTTTCCCAATTTTCATATAATGCATACATTGTATTCATAAAATACCTTTATTTTAAAGAAAGATAGCTTTGCAATATATTTCATACAAACTTCTCAGTATAAACAGGAGTTAAACCAAAGGTCTTTAATCGTTTAGGAGAACTAATAGAAACAACAAGTAATGTCGTATTAAAGTGAACCTTCATTCGTGCATATATAAGAAAAAATGAGTAAGACAGTAAAACACAAAATATAACGTGGTTTCTAAAGCTGTTTGCATGAAACTTATCTTTAATGCGCTATCCCTGTTCAGAGCATCGACCATTGACTTATCAATTTATACCACAATATATCTTAATAAGTAATAGAAATAACAAAAAAAATCTTCGTATTTGATAAGTAACTATTTATGAGTTAAAGAAGCCTATTTAAGGTAGGCTTTTCGCAAATTCTAAGGGAGTTATTATGACCTTGTCTGTAATCACAGCTGTACATGTCTTATGTTTCATACTAAATTGTCTACGGAGAACTTCGTCTGACTGATCAATACATAAGGGCACAAGGTGGGTGTGATCTGTCGACAGAAGATGCTTACTCCTCCTAGGCACCTGATCCCACCTCTGGTGTTTCCAGGGGTTCTGTGTTTTGCCTTTTTGACGATTCGTTTCGTTAACCGAGTTTATGAGATAGATAACATTTGGTTATCTTCACCTTTTACACTTTACATAATATTTGTACTAAGAATGAAATATAGAACAGATAAAACCTATTGTATATACAAAGGAGTAGTACAAGACATGGTGCTCTGTGTGATTCTCCTGCTGTTTGCCGGTTTTTCTCCTGCTTTTGGTTAAGACGATCAAGAAAATATTTTACAGTTTTTGTTGCAGGAAGTACAGTTGCTACGTTCTAGGATGTCAGCGTTAGAAAACGTTATTGAAAATCAGAGCGAAATCATACGAGACCAAAACATGAGACTTATTCAACTTGAAAAACTAAGCGCGCCTAAACATTCTGGTGGTGATGCTGCTGAGAAAACAAACTTGATAATTGATAACACTAAATATACCAAGCTTTTTAATCCAAAGGGATCAAATCAAACAGGTACAGAATTTCACAGAGGGCACGTTGATTTACCTGGTAAAAGGCTGCTGAAAGGAAACCAAAGGATCAAGAGGGGTATGTCATTCACATTTTGCAAGATACAACAAGCCTTTTTTTAAATTATCAATATGTAATAATAAATCGCCTAGAGGGAAAACATTTTCTATATCCTCATTAAAATTCAAGGCAAAAATCTTATTCATGGACTTTCAGAGAGGATGATTCAAAGGGCCATAATTATGTTAAAAATCAAAAAACTGAATCAAATTTTGAATTTTTTCTGTAAGCAAAGGATTGAAAATAAAATCATGAGCAATTTACGCCAAAGACCGCAAATTCAACAAAAATTAATGAAGTAAAATGATATGAAAACGTCTTCTTTATCATTAACTCGTACTGCCCCTAACCCAAAATTCAGCTTGTTTTATAAGTATTATTCTGACTGTCATGCATCACCCATAGGAAAGTTTTTGTATGTTCAGTTTGCGAGTATGTACCAAAAAAAAATAAAATATAACAAACAGATGAAAGACAGATTATAAAACTGTAGGCCCCTTGACAATGACTTTTCTGGAGACTAGGCTGCGCTTTTAGATGTCCAAAATACTTATGTCCAAAAATGATTTACCTTTGTACTTGTACCTTAATTTGAGAATTAAAATCGAGACATTACCTTTTAAACTTTCTATAGATTCAACAAGAGTCGTAGCAGTGCAACCCATTGCGTTTATGCTCACATGAGTGGTCATTTAAATAACCCTGGTGGGCATCATACTCTGATTTTTGATACGGTTAAAACTAATAAAGGCAATGGCTACCATCCTCGTACCGGAGTGTTCATTGTCCCTAGGTCTGGTACTTATTTCTTCACCTGGACAATGTCTCTCTATAACTCAGCCTCACACTCTACAGAGTTGGTCGTTAACACGGTTTCTAATGGAGCAATTTATGTCGCTACGATTTCAGGTCAGCGTGATAGTGCTACTGGAAACGTTATCCTTAATGTGAACGAGGGAGACGAAATCTTCATCCGCACAAGGGACTCTGATAATTACGGACAAATCTTGAGTGATGATTTCAGCAGAACGGATTTTTCTGGATTTTTGATCGAGTAGCTAAAATTTGAAATAAAACTCGGCAATTTAAGTTTTTAAATTTTTTTTATAAGCTAACCTTAGTGCATTAAAATTTGAAACCCCCTGGTACATGAGTATTTTCTTTTCTGTCAAAGTTGACTTTTTAAGCGCCCACAATCGATGTTTTTCCCGTGTCCCTCTGGCTGTCTGTCTATTTGTTTGTCTGCTAATCTGTTTGTCCGCCAAAACTTAAATGTTGCCATATCTTTGAATGGTGCGAGAGCTTTCAGATTTCACAAGTCAAGTGTATTCCTTGTACCAAAAACTTTCCTTGGGTACCAACTTTTCAACCTTGACCTTGAATTTAGACCTATTTTTACAGAATTTTACCAAACTTTTTCTTGGCCATAACTTCAGAACAATTACAACTAGTATTAATTGTAACGGGGACCGTTACAGATGTTCCCCAAACGCTCCCCAACTTCGTTTCGATGTCTTATTCCCTGTAAGCTTCATTAAATAAGGCAATTAAGTATATTGTTTTTTTTTTTTTACGCATTACACGTGCGCGAACGGACATGCATGTACAAAATGACCATGTCAACTTGTCTATACTTTTAATACATCTTTATATTCAAATTTCATCAAAAGATAAAAAAAAAATCGGCTATATTAAGTATATCTATCATTTTACGCATTGCAAGCGCGCACGTGCATGCATGTCCGTGATGACCATGTCATCTTGTCAACACTATTAATATATCTACATATTTTGAGTATTAAAGCATTTCATCAAAAGTATAAAAGTTACAACTATATCAAGTATATTGGTCATTTTAACATTGCATGCGCGCGCACGTGCATGCATATGCATGTTGACAATGTCGTCTTGTCTACATTTATAATATGTCTATATATTCTGAGTATCAAAGCATTACATCAAAAAATGTAAAAGTTATGGCTATATCAAGTATATTGGTCATTTTACTCATTGCACGCGCACACACGTGCATGCACTTGCGCGCAAAATGACCTTCGTTCCGCAAATCTACATAACATTCCTATTAACCCTAAAAAGGTTTCAACTCAATCGGATGTATAGTTTCGGAGATCACTCACGGACAAAAAAGTACCCAGGAAGAAAAATAATAACTAGTGCTAATTGTAACGGGAACCGTTACAGATGTTCCCCAAACGGCTCCCCAATCCCTTATGATGCCCCATTCCCTACAAGCTTCAATAAATTAGACAATACTTTTGTAATATAAATAGACACTTTATTTTTAAGGGTATTTCATTGGAAAACTACTCCGATATAGCCATATGGGTATTAGCCAATCAAATTTCAGCGCATGTGCTTGCACATGTTTTCTACATTTTTCACATTAATTTTCTTATAGTGTCTCACAATACATACATTTGTGTTAAATATTAAAGAATCTCATTGGAAAATAAGAGAGATGTAACCCTTTAAGTTTTACCCAATCAGAATTCAGCATACGCGCATGCATGGCATTGCATTCAATTTTGATAGTATCATAATGTAGGAGCTCTATGTGCCTATCCATGTCCTAAATTTCATCCTGTTTTGTTGAAAACCAAGGGAGTTATAGACGTTTAAAGTTTCAACCAATCAGATTGCAGCACACCTGCATGCGCGTGTTTTCAGGAACTTTCCTATATAACATGTTGTAGCACCTTATAATATATACTTATATTCTAAATTTCAAAATATTTTGTCAAAAAACAAGGAAATTTTTGAGATTTTTGTATCAGCCAATTAGAGAAGAGCGCACGTGCATGCGCGTGAGTTCACGCTAATTTGACCATGTTATCTTGTCTAGACTACTAATATATCTTTATGTTTTGAGTTTCAAAGCAATTCATCAAGAAATATAAATGTTACGGCTTCATTCAGTATATCAGTCATTTCACTCATTGCACGCGCGCGCACTTGCATGCATGTGCGCGCAAAATGACCTTCGTTCCGAACACCTACACAACATGCCTATTAACCCTAAAAAGGTTTCATGTCAATCGGATGAGTGGTTCTATGAGAACACTCCCGGACAAAAAAGTACCGGAGAAGAAAGTAGAAAAAAAGAATAATAATAATAACTAGAAACTCATTGCGAGCAATGAGAGGTCTTCCGTCCGATTCTGAATATAAAAATGAAAATTCAAGCTGAAAAAGTGATAAAAGAAATCCAGACACTCTGGAGATTTAACCCTGGTCTTCAGCGTGAAAATCCAACGTGCTAACCATTAACCATTCACTTTTTTGCATCACTTCCTGTCACGACCGGAAGTAACGGCGACACACGATTTTCATACGATGCAAATAAACTGATGACGGACTGTCAATCCTGAAAGTTTCAGACTTCAGTCGTTCATTGTTGCCGAGCAATTGTGAGAACAAATTCTAATTTTGAGGACAGGAAAACACGCAACCGGAAGTGAATTTTATAAAAAATCTCTAACGTGTCTCTAGACATTTGCAGTATTTACAACATGTATTAAAACATTTCAATTCTTTTTCTTTAAACGATATTTATGAGAAAGTTAAATATCGAAATTATGTATTTTATCTCCTAAAACCGGAAGTTGACGTTTTTGTTTCCGGAGGAGTCTAACATATTTCATAAAAGCAAAAGAGATGCAATAAGGTGATGCAAGTTTTAATTTAAAGAAGAAAAGTTGAATTTTTTGATTTCTTTGATCACTTCCTGTGACGACCGGAAGTGACGGCTGACAGTTTAACCCAAATAATTTTGCCTACTCTTCAAGGTCTATTACTCATATAAGTTTTTGTCTTAATCTCATACCGTTTCTGAGATCTCGCTCAGATATTTTCTCACTTTGAGGACAGAAAAACACGCGACCGGAAGTGAATTTTGCAAAGATATTTGACGTTACTCTAGACATTTGCAATCTGAATAATATATCTAAAAATCATTTCAAATACTTTACGTATAAAAGATATTTATGGGAAAGAAAAATACTCAAATTATGCAGTTTTTCTCTTATAACCGGAAGTTGTCGTTTTTGTTTCCGGTGGGACAAACATATTTCGAATCTGCGAAAGAGATGCAATAATGTGATATAAGATTTGATTAAAAAAAGAAAAGTTGAAATTTTCGATTTCTTTGAACACTTCCGGTGACGACCGGAAGTACTGACGACGAAAACCAAGGTAATTTCGAACATCTAGAAGTCATGGTCTATCATCTCTAACAAGTCTCCAGTTCATATCTTTAGCCGTTTCCTAGATCCTTCGAGGACAAAATTTCATTTTAAAATCAGGAAATTGTCCATAACTTGGCACTGGAACCGAATTTACCAAAAAACGGAATTTTATATAAACTTCATATAAAGACCTTTTATCCCTGAAAATTTCAAAAAAATTCATTGAATAGTTTTCGAGAAATCGCGTGCACAAAATTTTGTCTAAAAAAAAAGAATAATAATAAGAAACAATAGAATCACTATAAGGTCTTCCGTGGAGACGGAAGACCTTAATAATAACTAGAAACTTGTTGCCATGGCAACAAAAAAGTCTTCCGTTCTTCTAAATATGTAAAAATTTGCTTTTTTCTGTGTCAAAAACATACATATCATATTAACTGTGAAAGAAAAAATAACTGGAAAAAGTCCTTTCAGTACTTATGGTACTTTGATTTTCATGATCAATCTTGTATAATGCATTTGGCACCTATGAGAGATATACGTATATCATAGAGCAAGGATGATTAGCAATTTAAAAAAATTGTTTGCAATCATTTCTAAGACAAACAAACAGACGAACGAACACCGTACTATCATAAACTTCACTGTGTATATGTTCTGGCATAATTGTGATGGTGTTATAAAAAAATATAATGAATTAAGTTAGTATCACAATAAACGTAAAGTTACTGAGTTTTGTAAAGCTATCAAGATTTGACAGCATACCTATTAGAAAGAAAGATTATTCAATAACAGTAATTATTCAGCAATCGATTAATTGATTGATTTATTATATGTTGTTTACGTCCCTCTCGAGAATTTTTCACTCACATGGAGACGCCACCACTCGCCGGAGGAGACTGCAAATTTTTTTTTATACTTTGGCAATTATCACCATTGAGCAGTGAATAATCTTTTTTGTGCCAGCACCTTCTGCGACACGGGACCTCGATCTATACGATCTCATCCCAAGGACCGGTCTCCACGTCTCACAATCGAAGTTCATAATACCGAGATCTTTTATTTTATTGTATTTTTTCACAAGTTTGTTGCATCAGATGTGCTTAAAGATCATACTTCAAGATCATTTCGAACTCAGGCTACTTTTTTGCAGTGCATACAGCGTCAGGTTATTTTGATTGACAGGTCAACACACGTGCACTTCGTGTAATACTTTTTAAGCAGAAAAATATACAGGATGTGACCATGACTGACTATGAAATCAGAAAACATTTAATAGAGAATGGGTGTCACTGATATAGAACTAATTTTTTGCCTATGTAAATGGATAGGAGGATCGGGATTAAGAGGGAATCTCTCTCTCTCTCTCTCTCTCTCTCTCTCTCTCTCTCTCTCTCAGACGTAAATTGAACATTTCAGTATCATAATGACAAAGCTACCATTATAGAATATGAAATTCTGTATACATGTAAATGTAATTATAACCACATGTTCCAGATTTAAATCTAAAACGAATATATAATTCAAATGCCTAGCTGCACGAACATCTCCAAATATTAATCAAGACCGGGGGGGGGGGGGGTCAAAGGAATTAGATAGTTTTATGTTTTATGAATTATAAGGAAAAGTACGGACGTCAGTTTCATGTACATAATTATATATCATTGCATAAAATTGTGTTCATTCAGGTATACTCATCCCACATATCAACAGACCTGTGCAATTTTTTATCATTTTTTTTTCAAAAGAAACATATAGCGAAGAATTATTTCACACAGAATCGCGTTTTCACATATTTTTTTTTTTTAACTCTTTGAGTATTTCACAAGAAACCAAGAATCGCCTTTTCACATCTTTTATAACTTCTTGGGTATACAGAGTATAGATCATGTGTCATAAATAATTCAACTTTTTATCAAATATACATGTAATAACCAAATCTAATCTATAGATTGATTTTCTTTCTTTTCAGTGGCAGATATCAATTTATTTATAAAGGCTTTAAAACAGTACTGTATTACAATTTTCTATCGCTTAATTCCTTTTTTGAGTGTATGTAATATTTTTTAATATCGGAAGTAAAACTCGGAAATCGGGATAATTTCGCATTCAAATCACAGAGAATAATAAATCGTCTGCATTATAGAAGGCTTATAACTATCGTATTCTGAACTTACTATACGAGATAGATAAAATTGCATGCCTGTCCATCACTATAAATGTATATTCAGTGCTTATAATATATTTAATTGAATTAGCTACCTAAAGCTAGCATATACATTAATTTTTTTTTAGATATATTCATTTGTAAATCAATTAACTGTCAATACAGACTTACACTATACTGGCAACTTCAAACTTTACATGCACTGGAAGCGGTAACCAACGTACTCTTACATTTAGAAGATTGAATATGGAACGTCTAAATATTTTGATATGGAGAGGGTATATGTCTCTGACGTCATCGATACTATTTCCGCCTTTATCTCGAAAGTTCTATTCTCACTTACAAGTCAGAGTTATCTTTCTTTGCCCACTGTATACACACTAGGTAAATAGGGAAAATGACGGTACCGAAAATATACAGAATGTGGAATCTGATTTCAAAACAAATTATATATTTAGTATTTGTAGAATAACCTCTGTTATACATAATAATATCTTGAAAAAATATTAAAAAACAAAAAAATTGAAAATTGACCAAACACAAGTTCACTTCCGGTTCGGACAGGAAGTACCAGAAACACACGAAAACAACTTCGAAACAAAGAGAATGTCATGATCTAATATTCCTGTAAATTTCACATCTTTACCTCAAACCGTTTCTGAGAAAAACACCGGACAAAAGTCCATTTAAAAATTGGAAAATCGGTCATAACTTCGCACCGGAAGTGAATTTTTCAAAAAACGGAATTTTATATAAACTTCATATATCAGCCTACTGTCATGTGAAAAATTGTGAAAATCTATCCCACCATCTCTGAGTAATCGCGCTCACAAAATTTGGGAGGAATAATAATAATAATAATAAAAAGAAACAATACAAACACTATAAGTCTTCCGTTGTGAACGGAAGACTTAATAATAATAAGAAGAAACAGAGTAAAAACAATATGTTCCCAAACTTCGTTTGGGGAACATAATAACTAGAAACTCATTACTAGTAATGAGAAGGTCTTCCGTTATACTACTTCCTGTTTGCATCAACATGTCTTTTCCAACGTCCGTATTAGCCTAAAATTTATGTAGAAACAAAATAACTTAAAAAATTACTTTTTTGCTTCATTTTCTGTCACGACCGGAAGTAATGACGACACACGATCTTTACACGATGCAAATGAACTGATGACTGACTATAAGTCCTGAAAGTTTTAGACTTCAGTCTATTATTGTTGCCGAACAAATGTGAGAACAAATTCTAATTTTGAGGACAGGAAAACACACGACCGGAAGTGAACTGAATAAAAATCTCTGAATTTTCTCTTGACTTTTGCAGTATCTACAACATATGTAAAAAACATTTCAAATACTTATATATAAGTGATATTTATGAGAAAGTTAAACCACGAAATAACTTAGTTTATCTCTTAAAACCGGAAGTTTAAAGTTTTTGTTTCCGATAGAATCTAACATATTTCAAAACAGCGAAAGAGAAGCAATAAAGTGATGCAAGTTTTAATTTTAAAAAGAAAAGTTGAAATTTTTGATTTCTTTGATCACTTCCTGTGACGACCGGAAGTGATGGCTTTTAACCCTATATGTTTTGCCTACTCACCAAGGTTTATTACTCCTTTAAGTTTAGTGTCTTAATTTCATGTCGTTTCCGAGATCTTTCTGAAATAAGTTTTCATTTTGAGGACAAGAAAACACGCGACCGGAAGTGAATTTTACTAAAATATTTCACGTCACTCTAGACATTTGCAGTCTCAATAACATATATAAAAATCATTTAAAGAACTGTATCTATAGGCGATATGTATGGGAAAATTAAATACCCTTTTATGTAGTTTTTCTCTTAAAACCGGAAGTTGTCGTTTTTTGTTTCCGGTGGGACCAACACATATCGTAACTGTAAAAAAGATACAATTATATGATGCAAGTCTTATTCCAAAAGAGAAAAGTTTTTTCATTTCTTTGATCACTTCCAGTGACGACCGGAATTGACGACTGACGCTCTTAACCCAAATTCTTTTGTCTACTCCTCAAGGTCTAATACTCCTATAAGTTTGGTGTCTTAATCTCTTACAGTTTCTGAGATCTCACTCGGACAAGTTCTCATTTTGCGGACATTCAAACGCGCGACCGGAAGTGAATTTTACAAAGATATTTGACGTCACTCTAGACATTTGCAGTCTTGATAACATATTCAAAAATCAGTTGAAATACATTATCTATTAAAAAATATTTATGGGAAAGTAAAATACTCAAATTATGCAGTTTTTTGCTTATAGCCGGAAGTTGACGTTTTTGTTTCCGGTGGGACCAACATATTTCGAATCTACAAATAAGATGCAACAATGTGATGAAAGAAAAAAATTAAAAAAGAAAAGTTGAAAATTTCGATTTCTTTGATCACTTCCTGTGACGACCGGAAGTGACGACTGACGCTCTTATCCCAAATGGTTTTGCCTACTCCTCAAGATCTATTAACCCTAAAAGTTTGGCGTCTTAATTTTTTACCGTTTCTGAGATATGACTGGGACAAAATATTTTTGAAAAAAACGGAAATCGGACAAATCTGACGACCGGAAGTGAATTTTGAAAAAATGAAAAAAAAACGCCTGGGGGTATTTTCATTCCCTGTCATCCCTGAAAATTTCAAGAAAATAAGTCCAGCCATCTCTGGAAAATCGCCCAGAAAAGAAAAGGGGAAAAAAATAATAAAAAGAAGAAACAGTAGAATCACTATAAGGTCTTCCGTCTAAAACGGAAGACCTTAATAAGAGAATGCCGTGGAAGGTTCACGTCAAAACATGGCTGACGCAAAACAATTCCTGAATTTTCCCCTTCAATTCGAGCATTTCTGCATTGGACAGGGCTGATGGTTGTTTATGAGATGATAAACTATGTGTAAACTTTCTTAGTTTAGCGGAATCATGAACATTTTCGGCGTGATGAATAATTTGTTTACAGTAGTGATGAGGCTTTCGCGCACCTGCAGGAGCGGATCCAAGGATTTACAAATGAATAAAATTTAATAGAAATGAAGTTTTAATACTTTTGAATATTATTTAATGAAATTATTAATATGCAAGTGATAGATATACAAGAAAACGCTTAATGCTAATGAATGCAGCTGACAATCACTACTTTTTAAATATAAATTAATTCTAAATAAAATAATTATAAATTCTATAGACAAAACAGAAGGAGAATGAATGGTAGCAAAATATCAAATCACATCAGGGGAACCGAATTTTATTAATGAAACTCTTTAGAAGTTCCTTATAAGTTGTGAATTTCATATCTGTGTATTCTACCTGGTTGCTTCCAGGAGGGGGGGGGGTGTCTTGAACATAAACATGTAAATGACCATTATTTTGTAGAAAGAATTAAGGCTTATAATTTCGAAAACGTCAAGAAGAGTTGCTTGTGATATGAAGGTCAAGGTTTATTTTATAAAGAATCCAAAACATAAAAGCGAAAAGAAAAAAAAAAGTGGGGGGGGGGAAATAACAATGTCTTCTACAGTTGACAAAAAAAGAGGGGCGAATAAAATGCAAACACAGATCATATACAAACGCTTTTATTTAATATGAACTCGTTTCCATGGCAACAGGAAGGTTTTTCTGTCCTATCCCAATCACCAGGTAGGTGTTAACTCTATACCACCTCCTACGTGAATGAGCACTGAGCAGTCCCCGCAAACTATATATACGGGGAAAATCAATATTTTGTAGTGTTTAAGAAACGTTGGTCTTACGTTTTCGGAAATTCTAAGATATTTAATGATATTTAATTCCTTCTTAATCCTATCAAGAAACTGGTAATACGTAAAATCTTCAAAGAGGGGCCTTTACATACCCTATGAATATTACAGAAAAAAGAAGTTAGGAAGACGAAGAAATAGAAAAAATCGACTTTTTAATCCAATTTCTGTGACGACCGGAAGTATTGACGACGGAAAGAATATTCATGGTGACATCTACAAGTCATTATCTATGATATCTGACAAAGTTAACTTTCATATCTTACGCTGTTCTGGAGAAATGGAGCGGACATAGTCCTTTACCAAATTTCGTCTATACAATAATATTAAGAATACTAGAAACTCATTACTAGTAATGAGAAGGTCTTCCGTTATACTACTTCCTCTTTGCATCAACATGTCTTTTCCAACGTCGGTATTAGCCTAAAACTTATGTAGAAACAAAATAACTCAAAAAATTACTTTTTTGCTTCGTTTCCTGTCACGACCGGAAGTAATGACGACACACGATTTTTACACGATGCAAATGAACTGATGACTGACTATAAGTCCAGAAAGATTTAGACTTCAGTCTATTATTGTTGCCGAACAATTGTGAGAACAAATTCTAATTTTGAGTACAGGAAAACACACGACCGGAAGTGAACTGAATAAAAATCTCTGAATTTTCTCTTGACTTTTGCAATATCTACAACATATGTAAAAAACATTTCAAATACTGATATATAAGTGATATTTATGAGAAAGTTAAACCACGAAATAACGTAGTTTATCTCTTAAAACCGGAATGTTAAAGTTTTTGTTTCCAGTAGAATCTAACATATTTCAAAACAGCGAAAGAGAAACAATAAAGTGATGCAAGTTTTAATTTTAAGAATAAAAGTTAATTTTTTTATTTCTTTGATCACTTCCTGTGACGACCGGAAGTGACGGCTTACGTGTTTAACCCTATATGTTTTGCCTACTCACCAAGGTTTATTACTCCTATAAGTTTAGTGTCTTAATCTCATGCTGTTTCCGAGATCTCTCTGAAATAAGTTTTCATTTTGAGGACAAGAAAACACGCGACCGGAAGTGAATTCTACTAAGATATTTCACGTCACTCTAGACATCTGCAGTCTCAATAACATATATTAAAATCATTTAAACACCTCTATGTATAGGCGATATGTATGGGAAAATTAAAAACCCTATTATGTAGTTTTCTCTTATAACCGGAAGTTGTCGTTTTTTGGTTCTGGTGAGACCAACACATATCGTAACTGTGAAAAAGATACAATTATATGATGCAAGTCTTATTCCAAAAGAGAAAAGTTGAAATTTTTGATTTCTTTGATCACTTCCTGTGACGACCGGAATTGACGGCTGACGCTCTTAACCCAAATGGTTTTGTCTACTCCTCAACGTCTATTACTCCTACAAGTTTGGTGTCTAAATCTCTTACCGTTTCTGAAATATCACTGGGACAAGTTCTCAATTTGCGGACATTTAAACGCGCGACCGGAAGTGAATTTTACAAAGATATTTGACGTTACTCTAGACATTTGCAGTCTTGATAACATATTTAAAAATCAGTTCAAATACTTCATCTATAAAAAATATTTATGGGAAAGTAAAATACTCAAATTATGCAGTTTTTCGCTTATAGCCGGAAGTTGACGTTTTTGTTTCCGGTGGGACCAACATATTTCGAATCTACAAATAAGATGCAACAATGTGATGAAAGAAAAAAATCAAAACGACCGGAAGTGACGGCTGACGCTCTTATCCCAAATGGATTTGCCTACTCCTCAAGATCTATTATTCATATAAGTTTGGTGTCTAAATCTCTTACCGTTTCTGAGATATGACTCGGACAAAATATTTCTGAAAAAAACGGAAATCGGACATATCTGACGACCGGAAGTGAATCTTGATAAAAATGAAAGATACATTTGTAGGTATTTTCATTCTCTATTATCCCTGAAAATTTCAAGAAAATCCGTCCAGCCATCTCTGAGAAATCGTGAAAACAAGAAAGGGAACAAAAATAATAATAACTAGAAACTCTTGTTGCTAAAGCAACAAAGAAGGTCTTCCGTTCTCCTCTATTGATCTGCATGAATGAACTTTTATATATGTTAAAAAAGGCACATGATTTTTTTAATTGATTTCGGGAAAACGAACGACAGGAGGTGTAACTTACCAAGATTATTGATGTAAGTTTAAACTATTAAAGTCTCAATAACATTTACAAAAATCAGTTTTATTTTTTTAAATGTTTGACTAAGAAGATTCTATAAAGAAATGTTTCAATATTTGATTTATTCCATCACTTCGTGTGACAACCGGAAGTGACGGCGGAAAATGTTAACCAAAATGGATTTGCCTACTCATCAAGATCTACCAATCCTATAAGTTTGGTGTCTTAATTTCTTACCGTTTACGAGATGTAGCTATGATAACTTCTCATTTTGTACTTTATCTATAAAAAGTATTTATGGGAAAGAAAAATACTCAAATCATATAGGTTTTCTCTTATAACTGTAAGTTGTCGTTTTTGTTTCCGGTAGGACTCATATGGTTCAAAACTACAAATATGATGCTAAAAAGTAATGCAAAAAAAGTTGCATAAAAGGAAAGTTGAAATTTTCGATTTCTTTTATCATTTCCTGTGGCGACCGGAAGTGACGGTGGACAATCTTATAACAATCTTATAACAAGGAATTCCCCAACTTATCAAGATCTATTATTTCATAAGTTTGGTGTCTTAATCTCTTACCGTTTTTGAGATCTAGCTGTGATAACTTCTCATTTTGAGGACAGGAAATCACGCGACCGGAAGTGAATTTCATAAAGATATTGGAAGTTACTGTAGACATTAGCAGTTTATATAACATATCCAAAAATCATTACAAATGGTTTTTGTATAAAAGATATTTATAGGAAAGAAAAATGCTCAAACTATGCAGTTTTTCTCTTATAACCGGAAGTTGTCGTTTTTGTTTCCGGTGAGACTGCTACATTTCAAAACTACAAAGAAGATGCTTTAATTTGATGCAAAATAAGTTTCATAAAAGAAAAATTGATTTTTTTAATTTCTTTGATCACTTCCTGTGACGACCGGAAGTGACGGCGAACAATCTTATCCAAATTGTTTTTGCATACTCATCAAGATCTATCTCTCCTTTAAGTTTGGTGTCTTTATCTCTTACCGTTTACGAGATCTAGCTATAATAACTTCTCATTTTGAGGACAGGAAACCAGGCGACCGGAAGTAAATTTTACAAGGATATTTGACGTTACTGTAGACATTTGCAGTCTGAATAACATATCTAGAAACCATTTCAAATACATTACGCATAAAAAATATTTATGGGAGAGAAAAATACTGAAAATATGCAGTTCTTCTCTTATAACCGGAAGTTGTCGTTTTTGTTTCCAGTGAGACTGATATATTTCGAAACTACAAACAAGATGCTATAATGTGATGCAAAAAAGTTTCAAAAAATAAAAAGTTGAAATTTTCGATTTCTTTGATCACTTCCTGTGACGACCGGAAGTGACGGCGCACGATGTTAACCCGATTGGTTTTGCCTAATTATCAAGATCTATTACTCATATAAGTTTGGTGTCTTCATCTTTTACCGTTTATGAGATATGACTCGGACAAAACTTTTTTGAAAAAAGCGGAAATCGGACATAACTGACGACCGGAAGTGAATTTTGAAAAAATGAAAAAAACGCCTGAGCGTATTTTCATTCTCTATCATCCCTGAAAATTTCAGGAAAATCCGTCCAGCCATCTCTGAGAAATCCGATTTACAAGAAAAGGGGAAAAAAAAAATAATAATAAAAAGAAACAGTAGAATCACTATAAGGTCTTCCGTCTGAAACGGAAGACCTTAATAACAGAATGCGGTGTAAGGTTCACGTCAAAACATGGCTGACGCAAAAAAATTCCCGAATTTTCCCCTTCAATTCGAGCATTTCTGCATTGGACAGGGCTGATGGTTGTTTATGAGATGAAAAACTATGTGTAAACTTTCTTAGTTTAGCGGAATCATGAACATTTTCGGCGTGATGAATAATTTGTTTACAGTAGTGATGAGGCTTTCGCGCACCTGCAGGAGCGGATCCAAGGATTTACAAATGAATAAAATTTAATAGAAATGAAGTTTTAATACTTTTAAATATTATTTAATGAAATTATTAATATGCAAGTAATAGATATAGAAGAAAACGCGAAATGCTAATGAATGCAGCTGACAATCACTACCTTCTAAAGATAAATTAATTCTAAATAAAATAATTATAAATTCTAAAGACAAAACAGAAGAAGAATGAATGGTAGTAAAATATCAAATCACATCAGGGGAACCGAACTTTATTAATGAAACGCTTAAGAAGTTCCTTATAAGTTGTGAATTTTATATCTGTGTATTCTACCTGGTTGCTTCGAGGAAAGGGGGGGGGGGTCTTGAACATAAACATGTAAATTAGCATTACTTTGTAGAAAGAATTAAGGCTTATAATTTTGAAAACGTCAAGAAGAGTTGCTTGTGATAGGAAAGTCAAGGTCATTTTATAAAGAATGCAAAACATAAAAGCGAAAAAGAGAGAAA